>NW_013531688.1:166945-183733 GCF_000836235.2 Papilio xuthus | reverse complement strand
GTGAGGTATGGGGGCGCATGCGCCACCACTGCCCGGCTCCCGTAGGTAAGAGGAGCACCACCCGTCGCGACCTGCCGTACCCGCGACCGCCACACTGCCTTCGTTTACCGACTAAAGAATAAACTAAGAAAATTTCTAGCCCAAAACATGTAGAAGTAAAATTGTAAATGTAAAAGGAAATAGATACACAACATTAACAAAAACTTATCCATAAACATAAAACTCTGACTAAGTGAAAACAATAGACATAAATGTGAAGAAGCTTCTTTTTAAATTTGATAATTTCTTTTTCTAAAACTAAGAAATCATAATGAATAAAAGCTAAAACATCTCGTGCATCTATATAAGTATAAAAATTAAAAACACAAGGTAATTCCATAGTATACTAAACTCTAACAAAGTTTGAAGAGGCTCTGCTTTTATATAAAATATTTGTTAACAATAAAACAACGAATCATAAAACAATCCCAATTCAGGAGGTGACGCTCATAGATGACACATTGTGTCAAAGTGTGTCATTTATCTGCAGTCAGTTATTCATTGTCGTGACCAGATAGCGTCACAGGGAAATTTCCTATCATTAACATTTCAATTTTAACAATGAATTTAAAATAATATTAATATCTCTACACTTTTGTCTAAAACTGTCTTCTTGAAAACATCAACAAAATGTAGTTAAAATAACGTTTCTTTGATTAAGTATAAAACATATAAAAATATATATTTTTCAAAGAGAACGTTACCTATTAGTCAATATGTTTTTGTTCAATTTTTTCGGTAATGAAAACGGCAAGCAATACCAAATATAAACAAACATTGTAACATTTTCAAAGTATATTTAAATGTTAATGAAATGCGACTTTATGATATCGCGATCATTTCAAAAACTTTACGATCTCGTTTATAATTTAAAAATGCTTTTTATTGCAATTTAACGATTTTAATATTTTTATAGCAGTCGCTTTTACTTTTTTTATTGAGCTAAGCTAAGTCTGTGTTTAACATAAAACTCTTTGGTATTATAAAAAAAATGTTTAGAACAGACGTAAAGTTCCTTTTGGTAACTCTCCTGCCTGTAAGAGGATCAATTTCGGCCGTAAAACAAGAATACAATAATCTTAAACTAAGATTAACTTATTTCTTGAATTACTTAATATTTTCCAATAACTTGGTCTGCTGTCATTTGATATATATTAAAAATAAAACAAAATTTTAGTGTAACAACACGAGCTGTTTTTTCGATTTATAACTAATAATTGACCAACTCTTCGATATCTCACCTTTAACAAAAGTTCTTTAAACGTTGTCATGAATTTCATATAATTATTCTTCTAAACATTTGGAACAATTATAAGTTTACTGTATATTCGTATTCTAAAATATAAAATTAATTATAAATTAAGGCATTTTATAACAGAAACAAGCAATTAAAGCAATTTTAAAATTAACACAGAGACATCTGATTTAATGCAATGATTTTTATTTATTTCTACTTTTAAATAACATAATGTTTGAATATAACTGTAAATATTATTAATTTCATAAAACATATTCATCTTCTCTATACAGATAACTTTACCTACTAAGAAACAGTGAGATAGTTTTCCTGGAACCGATCACTATTCTCGCCGTCGGCTCATACGTAATTATACGCAAACAAACTGTGATGTTAATGATGTACATGAAAACTTATAATTTCATATAAAACAATGAAATTAAACAAATAAATGTAAATGAAATAAATAAAAAATGAAACCCTATACAAATTAGTAATAAATAGAGATAAAAGATATTTAGTAGATGTTCCTCTGATAATTAACATTTGGTTTATTATATACATACATAGATATGTATATAATAGATGGAATGTATTTAATAATAAGGTTTACGTTAAATTAAATGAAACTTTACAGAATTCTTGTCGGGATCTTAAAAAATCGTAGACAACAATATCAACTAAATTAATTTAAATTTCATTCAAAGTAATAAATCTTAAAAGATGTTTATCTCTGCAACTGAAAAAACTTGACAATATTTTGTATGACCTAAACACCTGAATAAGATACTTATTGTAATCGTTTCGAACTTTGGATAGGCTCGTTGTGATGTATAAACTGACGACAACCTCAACAGCAATTGGACCACCTATAGGTTACCTTATTAATAGTGTAACATAGAAATATTAAATAGTTGTACTACGAGCTATATTCAGTAAGATCTTGGTACAATTGGATGGATAAAATCCATTATACGATCTATCAACTTATAGAGATTTTAGTTGTATTTTACATATAAGAAAAATCCCCTGCGTAAAGTTAATAGGTGTTTAAGAAAGTACATATTATGACCTAAATACCTTTTATAAAAGAACAAGATTATACAAGGCTATGATAATTGTTAATTCGTAACAATTTTAAAAGCTTAAAAAGTATGAAAACAATGTACTTAATATTATTTCCATGTTTCAAGTACATTTGTATGAGTAACAGTATCATGTGATCTGTTCTAAAAACTTCATTAGGTAAGTTACACGCGTCTTTTTTACTATTAACGGATAATTGATTGACAAAAGTAAGTTACGTATATTGATATCTAAGTTAGTTTTCAGTTTTTGCTTTACTTCTTATTTGTGAAACGTCTTAATAATAGTGTTAAGTATTTGTTTGGATTGTCTTACGAAATGGCTTATTGTTATTACCTACAATATAACAAATATAAAGTCTGTCTCATCGTTAGTCTATCTTAATACTCAGTTTTAAATACCAATGACATTAAAATAATTTCTATTAATCAATAAGATTGTGTACTTTTCTATGGAATTATAATTAAGAGTCAACGAAAAATAACGTTTTTAATTATAGAATTGCGATATTAAACATGTTAGGTTTCTATGTGAATAAGTTAGTAGCGACATCTATTGACAACAACCGAAATTTGATAGTAAAGCTCGGCATAGAAATATGCTCCTAAAATCCTATATTACACGCTTCAAGGTAATCAGAAACAATAAGAGTAATCGTCTTCAACTCATTATATTATCATGGCACTTAGTACTGGAAAAAAGAATATTTTCTATATAATAAAATTTCATCTAATTGTCTGATAACCGTCTAGTATTATTTTGTCAAGGAATAATTGATTACTAAATAAAACAATGAAATAATATTTCATTGTAAGGATTCCGATTTCTTAATGCTTTATAACAGGGAAAATGTTATATTTAACACGCAAGAATTTAATTGTGCAAAGAAATAAGTCGGCACATCGAAAAGTTTTGCAAAAAATTAGGTATCACGGCAACAGTGCGGCGCAGAGCGGCGTGACTAGATATACAACTTAACAATAGTCAGTCACGAGCGACGGCGCGCAATTACCTCGCCTAATGACGATACTCTCTGCACGAGTTAGCAACTAGACATGCGTACCACTGACGGAAACCACGAATAATTTTTTTTAACTATCACTTTATTTCTCTACAATTGCAATAGCAAATATTTACTGTATTTGCATATATCAAAACAAGTTGGATTTTAATTTCTTGTACGCTTAAAGCAACGCCATCTGTTGTCAAGTAGTAAAAACACAAAATTCCTTTTTTTATTTCTACGAAGAGGATTTTTAACAAGAACAATACTAAACAATAGAGAAAAATTAATGTAGTTGTACTAAACTATTTAATGTAAATTCAAGGCTCCTAACTTCTTTTGAAGTGATTGTTGTCTTGCAGTATGTGCAAACATATACAGAAACTAACTAGATAACTGTTCATAATATACCATAGTTATAACAAAGTATCTACAACGAGCAGTAAATTTCTTCAATCATTTTAACGACGTCCTACTTGAAATCGAAATAACGGTTGAAAACACGTTAGTTTCACTTACAGCTTACGTACCGCAAGATCAGTTGTTAAAAGTCGCCACTGCGTCTGCTAGCCGACCTAGATAGCGAACGATCAACGCCCCCTGTCGACCAGTGGCGTTATACAATAAAATCGTCTTCCATTATAAAACACTTTCATGTATAAAAATCAAACATGAAACATGCATTATTGTAGAAAGTAGTTATTTATATCTAACAGATATCGTGTGCGTATAATGTGGTTTTAATATAGTTCTCATTGTAATGTTACTTTACATATTTCTCTAGTAAATAACTGCAATTTGACTCGTCAATATATTGATAAACTTAAAGTAAAGTAATTCGCGTATCATTTGTAATTGTTTCTTCTGTGTTTTTATAACTCATTTTATTTGCGATAATGAGCAAATTAATATAACTGATATCAATCTCATTGGAATGTTTAGTGTTGGCTGGATTGTAGTGTAATATTTGTTTTTTACTCTATTTAGTTTTATAAAAGATACGATGAGGCTGTTTAATTTTTTTTTCAAACTATATTCAAAAATATCGTATTTATTACCAACATCTTGAAACCCAATTATCTTAATGATTATTTTCATAGTCAATTAAAATAATAATAAGTAATAGATATATAATATAGATAACAATCAACATATAATAAGATAAATATATTTATATATAAACATAATACACATATCGAAATGATTACACAATTTGAAATTTAACTAAAAGAAGTTTTGATGTCTTCCTCAATAAATATCGGGAAGTATTTCCTTCACTTTGTTACGGCAAGTAAATATCCTGTATCAAAGTCAAAGCCCCGCTCCTCAGTGACGCGCCATCGAGTACACTTTTTGCTAACGACCACCGCCGCGTCTGCAGCTTTACATTGTAACAATCTATTGTTTTTCAATAGTTTGCTTCACAACTTTATAATTATATTGTATTAAGTTCCATAGAACGTAGTTAACTGTCACACAATATAGCGGTGCTTAATACCTGAGTAACAGACAGATTACAAGCAAGTAAAATGTAGAATATGACTTTTTATTAAGCTACCTATGATGATAATGTTGAAGTTAATACATTAAATATATTGAAAAACAAAATCTCTTTGTCTTCCACTAAAAATATGTTGTTTATTATATACACATAAATATTGAGGCTTGAAGAAAACAAAATTTGATAATTGGATACCAATTCTATTTTCGTATTTATCGTTTCGTAAGTGTAACGTCAACTAGGACAATCATAGGTGGACCTGCGTCTGGTCTAAGTTTCTTTACCTTGGAAAATGATCAGGATAAAAAAGAAACTCGAAAAACTTTAACAATAATACTTTGAGTTGAGCAACATATTACATTATTTCTTTATAACTTACGTAATTGTTTAAAAATAATTTTTCTAGCATAAGATTTAGACACCAATTTCTCGTTTGTCGATATTCAAAAAGTCAATAAAGCCGGAAGCTGTTCAATTAAAATGAAATGTAAGATTTGATTTTTGTCATCTTAAAATTGCAACTTGTTTTAAAATTTCAGAATAAATATACAATTAATTAGTTAAATGATAAATAAATTTGTTATAATATAAATATCACTTCATTAATTATTGATTAGTTCTCGTTTGCAAAATATTTTTAAATAACATTAACAAACAAGATTTGAGAAATTATAACTTTTATAACATTAAGCAAAATAAATGTCTTAATTATTCATCGCAATTTAGATGAGTGCATTACATTCAAATTAGTAACATCTTACAGATCTGTATCCATCTATCCAACTCAGTATTCATTATTCTAACGTACGTCTCATCTTTACATTTCCTCTTATTTGCTAAAAATACCTAACTACACAGGTAAATGGTAGAAAAAATAATGAAATTTTAACATAATTATTGAACTCTTTTGTTTGAAAAATATATTTAAATTCATGTCTGAAGCGTTCAGCGCCATCTATTGTCTAGTGGCTGAAACTGGTGTCTACATTAAAATCTTCTAAATACAATTTTTTACGATTTAATATGCTTAAAGCACCTCATATTATCCTGCATCTCTGTTAGCTTATACGGTATAAGGTTTGCGATCTCTTAATGCAACAACACATGCAACGCCATCTATTGTAGAGAAGTATCCCCACTCGTATTTTAATTTTTTAGATAATAAGTTAGGATTAGTTTCTATTATTATTCAATATGCTGTTGGCATTTTTCCAGTTACAAGCCACATGCTACACAGCTTTAAACATAATTAAAATGTACAAAGATTAAAAATAATACGAATCAAAACAACATTAATATATTTTTATAATAGTATAAACCCAATGAGTTCTATAATTTCGACATTTTATATTTAAAAACAAACGCCGATCGATCATTACATTCGTTTAAATTATTATAAATCCGTGTCCCCACTTAGCTTACAAAATCTCATCATAACAAACGCATACGCGGAAAGGCCTAAGCTCGACTAATTAACGCGCTTCTTTCCTCCGCCGCGTCCAACCCAACTAATTAATGACGTCACTTTGTACACGTCATTTCTTAATTAAAATTTCGGTTCAGACTAATCCTGCTGGAGCGTTCTTATAGATTCCGCGAAGGGGAGAGGAAGTGATAATCCATACAAATATTTTTCGTCTGTTCACACATTGCTCGTACTGCGTTTACACGTGTCGGCGAAAGTAAAGGAGTCCCGCGACACAAGCGCCCTCAGGCTACGTGTTGAATATAACTTTAACTATAACTAAGCAAGAAGGTAGATGACACACTACCTCGATGAGCCTATCGCGGACTACAGAATCTGTAAATGCTATTGACGCTGCCCTGATGCAATCCGTACTGTACCGAACATTCTTATATTTACTACGACGCGTCAATAGTTGCGTCTTCCATGATTTTGTTTGCAGTTATAAATATCAAAACTCAAACAGAGTGCTTCTACGTCACGACCAGGATCGTTGATGCCCTCTACCCGCCTTGTCCTGAACTGTAAACGAAAGTGAGTGATGCCTCTAAATCAGTCGGGATGTTCGCAGGCCGAGAATAGTACGCACCTCCCAATGTTATATTTTCTTGTTAACTAAATCTAACTTAAAAAATGCAAAGACTGAATATCTTACGACGAATCGCTTACGGAGAAACAACTAACTGCGCTAAATAATCAGGTCTTATATAAATAAGTACTCACATACAAACAACACGCTGGTCTCTTCAACAGCCGTCTCCAGAACTAATGGAGATGTTTTCCAAGACTGTGTAATATTTGTGTTTACTTGCGTGTGACATTGTCTGTACATATAGTTACTTGTTTGTTTCATGTTACCTCACGTAACTCAATTGTCACTCAAAATCAACACGATCATATAACAGACATGAGCTAGAAATTCTCTGATGCTATGAATATCTCACACCTCCCTGAAAACATTATAAACCTTAACATACCGCATGCATTAGTCGCGAGATGGCAGCACTAGTTTACCGTATTTCTGTGAATAGCCGTTATTTTGCAGCACTACAAACCACTTTACAATATCTAAGTCAGTGATTGTCAAATATTTGGTAAATTAAAATAATTATTCATAAAATAGAAACAGCATTCAGTCATTCAGAAGTGTTTGTTTTTCACAGAAAGTTGTGAAATAAATTGCTAAAAATTAATTAAAACATAAAAATATTTCAAACATCAGCAGGAAGATCCGCTCACCAACTGTACTCCTGAATACTAATAAAGGCAGACGAAATTCTACTATGAGACAACTAATGCATTAAAAATGTCCATTTTCAAAAAGAAATTTTGTTTCAAACATTTTGTTTTTTTAAATAAATAATAGAGTTTCTTGTAAACAAACTAACTACCTAAATACAACAAAGCACTATGTGAAGTTTCAAAAGATTGAGAAGCGCAGTCGCCTGAGCACTTCTAGTGGGCATTTTTTGCGTGCGCGCTTTTTGCCGCAATCGAGGGAAAAATATTTTGAGTTCGTGATATTTATGAGGTGCGAAAGTCGGGCGACGACTGACGATGGTCGCCACCTACCACCCACAGCACAGGCACTCGCACTGCGCCTGATTTACGTCCACTATCCTACTTTCACACGAAGGTAGAAAAGTGAGGCAGAGTACGGTGTGGTACTGCTATTGTATAAACGTATATACCGAGACAAAGCTATACAGTGCGTTCAAATAAGCCTAGTACTGTTCTATCGCTGGTCTGCCCTTGTAGAAAAGTATTAACGACTGACGAGTTTGTTAAAACACAAACCCGCGTAAATGTAATGTTTACGGAAATGAAGTAGAAAAATGTTTTATACATTTTTTTACTTTATTTAAGTCTGATCTGTGGCTGTTGTGATACACTCGGCCAGCATCAGATCGCTTCCAGCTTCCTAAAATGATTATTGTAACATCTAAATTGAACAGTTAATCTTAATGGTGAAGATGTAGTCTCGTACTTTCGATTTATTCGCTTACCATTTTATTGAACGCGATTCCAAACTATCCAACTCTGGCCACACTTGTTCCATTTATGAATGTTTTACTGATTCATATCTCAAATCTTCCATGATTTTTTGTAATTCATGTCATTCAGCCACGACTGACCATTTTCATTTCATATACAATTAAAAAGGAAATAAATAAGTCTCGATATAAAAAACCAAAGAGTTATACGATGCACGCAATTAATGCTACTACGATTAAACTGACTGTTTAAAATCCGTATATTCCGTGTTTTAAATCATAAAAATGACCCATTTCTGTGCGGCGACATAAACACGACGCTTACATGAGATTGTGGCTAACGCCCGCACCGACACTGACCAATCACAAAACTACAATACTCGTAAAAATTTAATGGCCCAGTAAAAACGACTTTAACTAACCCGAGAGATGAATAATGAACCAACTAAATAGAACTCGTAAATTATGTTTATTTTGATTAAGTCGTAAAAATTTAGTATGTAATAGTTGTAACGATCAAACTAAAATTAGCGTTAAAATTATTCATCTTATCAACAGATATGTGTTACCTGCTTATACGGATTCATTTTAACTATTAAACTTTGTGATTTTTTTCTTATATTCATAACGTCCAGTTGCTCTTTTAGATGTCGGTAATATTCGTTAAACTAACCTAATCCTTTTTTCTTATTTAAAACCAAAAATACAATTTTGTTATTAAATGAAATAAAAATGTATACAACTCTCTCTCTCTCTATCTATCTATGTAGATTCTAGATAGTTTTTATAACTATTAGTATTTTATTTCACAATTAGCAAATGTTTATTTGTCTCTTGATGATGTAATCTCGTAGCTAAGTATCTAATTCCAAGTACAATTTACATACATTAAATGTAAAGTAAATGTGCGGGGTGGTGCGGTGCGGTGCGGTGCGGCGCGGGGCGGGGCGGATGTCACGTCACTGTTTTTGCAACCGGATGCATTGTCCTTAATTAAATACCGGTATTAACATAAAACAACCGTACTCATGACGAGTCTATTTATAGACCATCATTCGCTTTGTTTACCCAGTTTGTGATTAAAGGTCACATTATATTTATATTGCTATTATGAAGCTAAACAACTTATTTATAAATTTAAATTGAACATTTTATATTGTCACCGTATTTGTTACATTTGAACAGTTTCTTGATTATTTTCGTCTAAAGTTATTTTGATTTAAGTTGTAAGGCTTTTTGATTATCTATAGTATGTTCTGTTATTTTTTATGTATCTCTATGTACTTAAGTAATTTATATAGAATAATGTGTACCTGTACCAATTTTTATTTAATATTTTATTAACAGTGTACACATATTACCTACATCGTAGTGAGGTCAAGCGTCGCTCGGTTCATTGCATTAAGCTAACACAAATCGCCCGCCATTACACAAATTAACTTGATTCTGCAGCAAGCATAGTCTAAGTTACGACATTAACATGAACTGGGTTCCATACAATGTTTCATTGCTTTCATGTCTCTAGAATTTTGCATCGTTGCATTATTAAAGGTACTGTAAAGTATATTACTAATTTGTAACTATTATTATTTGAGTATAAATTAAAAAAAGAGGAACTAAAAACAATATAACATAACTCTATTATAATACCGTTTCATTTACTTAGTTTGCCAACGGGTTACATAGAAAATCATCATTAAATCAAAATCCTAAAGAATATTCTTTAATACATTACTTATTATAATTATTTAAATTGAACGAAGTCAAAGGAACCCTAACGCGGTGCAGTGGTGTAGTAATTACAGCTTGCGCGGCGCTAGGGCTCCGCCCCTGCAGGCCTCCGCCCGTCGATTTGCATGCGCGCTGCGTACATACGACCATGTACTTCCTACCTCTTAACATGACCGCTTGCACTTTTTGTCGACCCTACCTTCGTAACCAGTCCATTGCTGATGATAAAGTACTAAACTAGTAACCATATTACTAAGGCATTGGGCCTTAAATTTTATAACCTTGATTATTAGGTAACTGTTTCCTTTTCCTTTTGAAATTAATCTTTTTATACCATTAAAACTGTTTGGAAAACATTCTACGTTATGAAGCAGTTGTTTTTGTTATAACAAAATGAATATTTAATAGTATGAGAGTGTAATCAGTGTAAACAATGTCCGCCGACGCCCGAATTAATTTGTTTAGAAGAGACTTATCTGAGAACAACAGCAGATAAAAGATAAGCGCCATCTCGCGTCTGTGCGCGTCGGATGTTTGTTTTGTGAGTTGTGGCTAAATCGTTTCACACATTTTATGAGCCTTTAATTTTATTACAGTTTAATTATGTTCGTTGTGATATGAATTATTGCCGTACACACCTACCATTCATTAATTGTGAACTTTTGCTTCTTATTTATGTGTAGATTTTTGCTTCTGATCGAAAAGCAATTAATCCAAAGCCATCAATAGTTTTTCCTTCATTAATCGATCACGCGATTTTCAAACAATGCTGTGAATTGAGGACATTTTTAATTTGTAACTGGACAAGACAAACTAACGTGAATATGACAATGAAGAAAACAACTTTGAATGCGACGTTTATATAAAAGTAAGATTATTTTAACTAATATATTACTTTTAGTTCTTATTTTTCTGCAGTTAAATCAATTAAAATCATCTGGGCCGAGCTAAACGGGACACGGACAAAATCACTGTAATGATGACTTTTAAAAAATTAAATAATAGCACAAAATGAAGAAGAACGTGCAAAGTTTTTATAAATAGAACCGCCACGGCTCCAAACGGTCTCCGCCACCGCACACAACTATTGATGACTTTATAATTGACATGACATCCTACACACACACACAGACAGACACACTTTTTTCAACCGTGTCACCTTGCATTCTCTTTGAGTTCCCGGAGCACTCATTTCGACCATTGTTAGACGCCTTAGTCAAATAATACCCAAAGAATTAATATAATCATTTTGGATATTTTAAATGATGATTGATTACGATGAGTCAGCGATTTAACTCTGTGATAGACAACGGTCGTGCGATATCAAATACTATCGTATGTTGTGTGTGGTAAGGCTCTCTGGAGTCAGGGCGGCTTCGTCCCGGCATTGTTTACAGGATCAAAGCGGCCACAGAACACATCGCGCCGCTCTCGCAACGTGTTAGGAATCATTCTTTATCTTTTGTGGTTTCCTTTTTTATCTGACGGACAAGTGTCATCGGCCAGCTGCTGCGTCATCCCACAACGGAATATCAGAGATTCCTCTAAGACTTTCACGGATGTCTTAATAACGTCCCTCATTTATAGTTTACTATTAAAAAGGTATAATCTTATTTTATAACATAAACAGACAGAGATAATGGTTGCTTGTCTATAATAATATTAAAGAATTATTAGGAAATAAATAATTCACAAACACTTGCCTAAAAATAATCATGAGTAATTCTTATGAACAATACAAGATGTATAAGAAATAGCTAGCGCTTCATAGCTTGGTCTTTAACTTTATAGCATTCATTTTATGTCGACAGAAAAAAAACGCATTAACATGTTACAATTAATTTTAATATGAAATCCTGACATTTGTAATAAGTCTTACGTTATTTTATAAACATAATAAAGAATTAAATTAGATTAAGTCGTTATAATTTCCACACAGACACAGGCTGGCAATCGAGCTCGCAGTATGACGTCACCGGCTAATGGCGGAGGGAAACGAAAGTCGGCCTGTTTCTCTACATCGATTACTTTGAACGCTACATGTACTCAAACAACTATAAAATAACAACGAATACTATTATTTTACGCAGATGTAAACACCGACAATATGTGCGAAATTATTTTTATTTACCCAAAGCTTGCTCACGTCGGATTATACATTTTATTCACAGGATCGAACATTATTATGATTAAAACTATATAATTTTAATTTGAAATGTTACATTCTGTTTCACTATAAACCTGAATCGAACAAGCTTTACATAAAAATAAAATAGAATTCAGGCGATCTAACGCATGACGGCCGTGAACAAATCAAGCCGGGGATATTATTCACCGGCTACACACGTTATCGCCGATCAAAACACGGCGGGCGCGCGGTCGCGGCCGCCATCTTGCGTGATGGACGACGCGCGCGCGCCGCGCGGTTACACGCTCCATTTTGTTTCTTTTTTTTTAATTTTGACATGCAATAGTTTTAATACACACGGACACGAACAAGAATTTTGACATTGATATTTTAAAAAAAACGTGAAATTTATTATTCCTTCCTTATATTTTACCAACGTTTTGAATTATGAAACTTTAAATGGAAGATCCCCAGAGTGATAATATAATGTTCAGTTATGGAAAGCTTAAAAGTTTCACGATCTTTCGTGAAAAAAGTTACAGAAAAAAATGTGAATTTCTTGCTCGTTCTCAATGCGTGTTTTGCTATTTCTTTAGTTCAGCATGCTGCGTAGTCTATTGAAAACTATTTAATCTTTTCGCATGTTTACGGTTGAATAGAGATCTCTGGCTTGTTATTTCAGCTAACAAATAGTAGGGATGGGTCGCGTGGTCTGACCCCCCATAGGGAAATTGGTGCACGGCCCCCTAGAGAGAGTCTCGACTTGCCCTTTCTCGTAGTCAAAATCAGAATTACAGGAGCCAACATTTGTTTAGAATTAAGAGTAGAAATTAATGAGGAGTTTATCAAATCAAAAACATTTTAATACAAAACAAAATATTGATGTAAAATGTAAATATATACAGAATCTAAATGATAATGTTTAAAAACATATCATTTTATGTATCCTTAATGTTCAACAATCTTTTCCCGCTAAAAGTAACATTTTTTAAAGAAAAGAAAGATATGCAGCTCAGGAAAAATAACTGGCCATGATGTACTGCCAGTAATAAAAAAATATAAATCAAACCCAGTCATTATGAAATACTTATTGTTTAGAAAATACGGATCTTGTCAAAGTCGTAAAATTTTACAATTTATGATACTTGTAAAGGACTTATTGTCTCTTTGTAATTCACTTGACAAAACTCACTTGATTCTAATAACAGCAATAAAGGATGTTTTCTTAAGCAGGCTCCGGGTAACGGCAGTTGTATTGCATTCTTCTATTGTTCATTTAAGTTGCTTTACATTAAACCTTTAAAATGTAAATACATCATAAATATTGAATTGTTTATTGCAGGTACATTTTTGTTTGAAGGTGCGAGATTATAATGATAGGATTACTTATCATTAAATGGAGTTATATTAAAGAGAAATCATAGTAATTTTTTTTAATCTTGTCATCTCGAGCGGACTTTGTGGCGGATTGCTCGTAAATATTCGATTTTGATATTCATACAAAGCTTTGTATAAATTTGAGAATTTGCTCCCAATTTTACACGTTTAAATAAACAAATACAAAACGACGCTTGATAGATTTAACAAAAGGCCCTTCAGAAATATCCGAAGCTTTCGCAGTGACGCCCATTTAGCGGATTTTCTAATATCTAAGTCGATTTAACATTAGTATAATAATAATTTTTGACGAGAGAACCGACAGGACGATTAGGGTTGTCGACTTTTGATATTTACAGTGTACACATTCTTAAAATTTGCACTTTAATTTAAAATTTACGTCACAACTTGTTACAATTTTTATTACTAATATTACAAAGATTTATATCAGATAAAATATTAACAGCTTTTAGATATATTCATTAATTAAATTCGCCGCCACAGCAATATATACATAATTATGCAAGAATTAAAAATAAAACAGAACGACATTAACACGATCGGTACAACGACCCGACTGAATGTATTAAAATCGAGCATTTATAATTTGTTTTTACATTTTTAAAATAAGAAGTAAAGTTGGCTGGTAACCATAAGTCCGCTGGCCCATGTGGCCGAGATGCCAACTTCAGATGAATTGAAAAAAAAAAACAAGCTCTATCCGCACATGACGCCCGTTCCAAATCCCAAATTCCCTCCGAAACGATCTCACGCTGCGCTCACAAAAAATCCTTCACGTTCTTTTTTCGAATAGTATTTTTTTTCCTTTCCATTGTCAGAGACATTCGTATCGGACCTTAGATTAGGTTCACCAGATATCACCGATCCGACGAGATTCATATTTTTATATTTGTGTTTAATTTTTAACGTAGTATAAAAGGGCATATATAATTTAATATGAATAAGGAAAAAAATTAAATGATCTAGTTTATTCGAAAATGTTATTTCATTGGTATCGATAAATAAAACAAAGAAATTCTAAGAAAAATTAAAGTTAGTATTTAAAGTTTATCAGAGCTAATGTAAGTGAAAGAATATAAAAGAATCTGTATGACAATTTTAACTGAATACTTTTAAAACTAGTCTCAAATGATGTAAGAAAATGATGGCGACCGAGTGCTAGAGTCTTTATTAACAAGATTTTGAATATTCCATTGTCGCTAACACTTTCACAAAATTCATTTTTTTCTCGAGCGCAGTTTGGACATTTCGCTTGAATTATCGCCGGCCAGTTTTGTTAAAAGCTTTAAGACGCCGATTGCTCTTTTTTTGTGTGCCGTCAGTGAGCGAGGAGATCTCTTGACGTGGGTGAGCCTATAATTGCTATCAGGTAGTTTTGAACGCGGTCTCGGTAATATATTGATAATTAAAGTACGGCTTAAGGTGGAATTTTTGTCAAAGTTTATTGTCATTTTGATTGAGGTTACGAGCGGTCGCGTCGCGGCGACCTGCGCCTGCGCCTGCACCGACACACCAGCAGGGCAGGCAGGCGGCACTGGGCCGCGGGGCGGTAGCTTTATTGTCCGATATTAAAATATTCCCCGGCCATCGAAGCACAAAGTCCGATCGGGACGCGATTTGTCTCGCTGCATTATAAAAACATTGAAGCCGCCACTTAATGCGTTATCGGCTATAAAATGGAATAGAACCTACTTTTTATTGGCTCTCATTAAACATAGAAATGGGATTTTATTATCTTTTTATAATTACAACACGTGATATACAGCCTCGACGTGGCTCTATTATGTTTTTATTGCTTTTAAATAACTAATTCAATGTATTTTGTTAGATATATTTAACTCCACTTTAATAGTTTACGAATGCTCAATTAAACTAAAAATCGCTATCAAAATGGAAATAACGCGCATCACTAAAATTGTAATGGCCGATCAAATGTGGAACATTTAGTGGAATACGCCTTATTTACTTTCTTCTTAATAGGGGGGGGGGGGGGGGGGGCAGATAATGAGGGAAACTTTTCAATTAGAAGACGATCTATGAGCGCGTGGGCTGAGCGGCGCGGTGTACCGGTAATCAGTGGAGCACATCTAGAGCGGCTCACTTACTGATCAGTAAAAACTGGTGACGTGAAGGAAAGTTGGTATGTTTTTGTAAGTAAATAATGATGACAAATGAGCGCATTCCTGCTGACCAGCTACCGATGTAGAGGGAACTGCGCCTATTGAGATGGAAATGTTACGTAATAATGTTCATAGCGGACCCCAATAAGTAATAGCTGTCGCTCGAGACTCCGACCGTGCGGGATGTACAAAAAACCTAAATTAGTAGCCTATGTGTTCTTTTAAATTTCAGCGATATCCATTTAAGAAACGACCATCCATCCATTAAACCATACATTCCTATTTATAATATTAGTAAGAAGTAAGAATAAAGCGGTCAAACCAATAGTCTTTGAATTTAAATAGTTTTAATTAATTTCATTATAAACATAACCATGTCAATATAACACTACGATGACGGCTTTTTTAATTTTAATGTGAAAACATACAAGTATCGCATTTCTAATTATATATTTATATTTTTAACATGTTATATGAAATAATTTAAAAAAATGATATTATTAAAATGTAGATTCCATAAAATTTTACGAGCTTTTAGCACGATTCATCGAAACTTGTACAATATTATTTATTTCCTTATGTTATTACGGCAAAGATTAGAAAATACAATTTTATGATATTATATGTTCACACTATTTCGGGGCATCTGGCAACATTTTCATATAAAAAAATTTGTTGTATTTATCAAGACATCATACAAGTAGAAAAATTTAAAAAAGTAAAGTTCACTTGTCCTTCGAGGATACAAGTGTGAGTTCTAATCCAAAAAGGCCGGCAACTCATCTGCGGTTTCTCTGGTATTGTTGATGTCCATGGGCGTCGTTGAAAACCTCGGTGTTCCCGCTGCTCGTTTCCCCCTTCTCTTATAAAAAGGAAACTATAACAGTAGCACAACGGTAGTATTTATAAGAATAATTAGATTATATTATTTATTGTGGTTTCTACTGGCGACGCTACGGCCGCTGCTTGCTGTCACACCACACGCTATTTACCACATCACAACTCATTATGGTAACCGAACTGCACTTCGTCAGTTTGTTTATTGATACCTACTTAAAATACCTTTCTTAAGTGTTGCTTTTCAAA
>NW_013531688.1:114545-166691 GCF_000836235.2 Papilio xuthus | reverse complement strand
TTTTTAATATAATGAGCGTAACCGTCGAGCCGCTGCCGTTTGTAAATGTCTACCTAGGCAACACCTGCCGTCTAGAAAAAACATTTAGTACTCAGACTTATAGTACAGTGGTATAAATATACACTATCAAGAAAAACATTTTAAGTAAAAAATTACAAATTAATTCGAGTGTTAAATAATTTAACTTGACTCTTGTCATATTTAACAGTAAATAACAACATAAAGAGATGCATTCAAGTGTGTTAAGAATATTAAATGCGACATTACTAACATAATATCTGAAAACCTTCAAAATTATAATTAATTATAATCCCAAATTCCTTTTCGGAACTTAAAAAAAAGAGTGAAGAATATTCGAGAATGTAATGAGCGCGATGCAACCAGCACAAAACGGACTGGCTGGCGATCACGGGGTTGCCACCCACAATAATAAATACGTTCTTTTTTTCAAATATTTTTATGAACAATTTTTTTATTAGTAGCCAGCAATATCAAAGCAATAGATGTCCTATGCTATTTTCCTTGTAAATATCATGTTAAAACATCTGTCTTTCGATTTTCAGAATATAAAGTTATTTGAACTAATATCTAGATTAAATATTAAAGGAAATACTATATAGATATACACTAAACAGATCACAGGTTACGCTTCCGGTATCTATACAAGTGACTTTAAGGTTTCGTTTATGTAACGACGCGTACAAGCTTTACCTATTGGTTAACAGAAGATGTTTTAAATAAACTATATTCGTTGCTTCACGTAAGTATTTACTTTAAGTTATTTTACTTGGTGGTTTGTTTTAAAGAGCTAAAGTTAGTAAAGTTAACGATCAACAAATACCTTTAGCAGTAAGTAGATATTAGAAATTCAACAAATTAAACATTTGGCAACCCTAAGAGTGTGTACACAGGATGGTGTAATTTTCGCGGATTGCTGTATAACGGTGTCGGTTAAAATATTACCAACACAATACGACTATTAACCAATCACATTGTCCAATGTATACAACACATAAGTTTAGTAAAATTTCACAGAACACGTTGGGTTTTAGTGACGCCTACATGAATAGAAGTAAAAGTAATTAACATTCTTAAGTAGGACATTACAAAATAATTACTCTGGAGCTCAAGTTTTTGGTTTTTATATTTTATTAATATATAGCGAACGCCTATTCTGATTAGATGATCAAGTATGTCAACATCGTCGGACGCAACTCGTGTACGCACTATTTACGCAACAAATGATTCTATGCAATATAATTTGTGCAATATAAGTAAATACAATGTTGTACCTGTCTTGTCGTATTTCTGACATAGTTAATGACAGTTTGTTAATATAAATTATATCTTTACATTTATCTATTTAGCTTCAATAAGACTGAATTTCATGTTGGAAAGTTGTCTAACCATTCTGTAGTCGGAATAAATAAACAGGGTAAAAGATAAGTCAGTGAAAGATAGGTAAATTATCCCGGAACTGGATTATTTTAAAGACGACTTATTACTTTTATATAAAATTACTTACACAAGTAAACATTTCCAAAAATGGCAACTGAAAATTGATCAAATTATTTACTCAATCTGATAAAAAGATTCTGACAATTTTTCCATGTCCGTCCACCCCATCAGTTTAATATGTCGTGATGTTTGTAGTAAACACACAAGTGTTATCGTACAGACATTAATCACTGAATATAGAATGCTTTCTCAGTATTCCGTTGTAATTGCGGATTCTTTGGCGCGTGATGTGTGGCCGATACTTCAGCGCAGAGACGTGTTATTGTAAAGCGCTGCATAAATCCGCTTTAATGTCCAATTCTCCGGCGCAGCTCATCTGCGATGGAATCATTAGGAACTACAACAATTAGCAATAAGCGCTGTAACAGCGCATTGTGTCTGATGAAGACGTCACTCGCTGCGGCACTAACGCGGTACCGTACATACATTAAATAATTTAAAAACTTAAAGACAATATCAATTAAAAACAATGGACATGTTAAGTACCCTCAGAGGTTGGAAAAAATAGTATTTTACATATGTACTTGCGACATTATATTTACAGCTTAGAAGAACTACATTATATACGTAATAATGAAATTAATCTTGCTCTACATACGAATGAGGCAATCTGTTCCTGGGTTATCTGTACGGAAGTGACCTTGGATTGACGTCCATTTCATCTCTTAGAAAGCATATCGAAGTTATTCCGAAGGCGTTGTTCGTGAAGTATTCGTAATTCAATAATTTTGCACAGAAATATAAACAGAATAAAGCCGATTATACAGAAAGAAGGCGGGTTCGAGAAGGGGTGCAGGCGGGGGTGCGGGGAACAATTCGCGCGACGTCTGCTCGAGTAATTTGCGTATTAATTTACGGCGCCATATTGCCCTGCAGCCGCGGCCGGCCTCTTAATTAGCTTACATTGTTGTCAGCCATTGTTGTTTTTTCTCAGAGAAATTGCTTATTTCGGTTTCATTTTGTCCGAATCTATTTACTCGATGTCTTTATTTGTGAAAGCTTTGTAAAAATTTAACTTTTGCTGTAGAAAAGAAATCACACAACACATGCACCGCATCGTAAGGTAAATTCTCTTATAGTTGCATTTATATTAGAATTATTTTGTAAAATATATTTATTTTATCACTGTTTACTGCATTGCTTTTCACAGCAGTGTGAAGACTATTAAGACAACGGCCTCGTATTCCGCGCCCGCGCCCGCGCCTCGCGCGTTTCCCTTCCAAGCTGTGCCGCAGTCAAACTGCTCCTTATCTGAAATCTCGTATGTTTTCTCTGGCCGGGCACATACCAACAACTTTATCGGCCCACTTTAGTGTTAACAACGCGCGGCATGTTTGCACTGGCCCTAGCTAATCCCCGCATCCTAGTTGTGTTAGCGGATGCCAAACGGTAGCTCGGAAATTTACGACATACTGCTCTATCTTATCTGTGCCCACTCACTGACATATGTCACAGCACCGCGCTAATGGACTCCTAAGTTAATTCAACACTTTCGCCCTAAAATCCCGATCTGTTTGCGTAACAGCACGGCCGGACATTCACACAGCATGTGCTGATTTTGTATTCATCTTTTTTATTATTAATATTAACTCAATTTGGCTACTAACAAACGGACAAACTCTTATGTGAGTTTATGATTATTAATCGCATGAGAAGTGAAATCTATTCAGAGCCAGATAAAACTTGTTAATAATTTTATCTTCGATCTTATTCAGCTAGATCATATAGAATATAGGTTTTTGCCATTTTTGTTAATAAAAACACATTATAAAATGGGAATGTATTTAAACACTAATGACATATTAATTAACATTATACATACAATGAAAATGAACAAAACTCCACAAATCGTGTTCGGGTGGGTACTAATTCGCGCCCTTTCACCCGTCAATCAAACGTCAGCGGACGCGAACGCAAAACTGGAATTAGCGTCGTATCGTGAACCGAGGAACACACTCGCAAATTGCAGCGAAATACAAAGCCAATAACAAATTCTAAGTGAGCTTTTACAATCGAAGAAATGAACGTAGGGTAATCGTTCGCATTTGAACTACGCCCGTAAAAGTTTCCGCGCCACAATTTGTCAGGTTGACAGTTGAGTTTGGCGCGCAATCGCCGACGCGGCGTTCGGAAATTCTGCTCGTATTAAATTTTAAATGAGATTAATATCGTGGACGAAATAATTATGTTGAGTTGGCGCAGCGTCAAGTATTCGTAATGGCGCCATTAGCATAAAGCTCTCGATAACCTCGTCAGGCTCGCGATGGTGGCTGCGGGGCGGCGCGGGCGGCGGGAACTCAATCTATTAGGTCATTTGAAGCAAATTAAAGTTTGCACACGTTACACATTAAATATGTAAATTGACACTTTAAAATATTCTCAATCGATCTTCTCGTATCTTGACCAGAAGTGTAAATGTATGTTAGGAAAGTTGTGTAATTAGACAATCATTTTTGATGTTAAAGATGTGTAGGGAAAGTTCTGAAATGATAAAACGTCGTTCGCTTTATACCTTGTAGCTGTGTTTACTTATTTCACTTTTGAACTAATCCATAACTTACTGGCCGAGTTTAGAATGCATCTCTCAACTTTCTGATACCTAGTACCTATTATATATATATTATTTAAATCATCACTATAAGTGTAGGCTTATCAATGGTCTTACGCTAACTATCTTGTATCTATTAATGTTATTTTCTTACTGTACGTGTAAATAGTGGTAATTAATCAGATGTATCTTCTTATGCCAATAACACCAGCGTGCACACCCTGTACATGCCGCATTAACGCTCCCCCCCGCACCGCCTCGCACTCACGTCACTCGAGACACATTCAGTGAGCTACATACAACAGCTATCGTATGATTTCTACTACATATACTATGCTATCTATTAGTACACAATCCTACCTATGACGTTGCGATGTTATTGTTAGTTAAATTTGGGGTCCACTTTCATAAATAATAAAATTTTCTCTAGCACCACCTCCTCTTCTATCGGAAGAATAGTTTTGGTCATTTTATACAATATTTAGATCCAGTAGAGAAAATTGTAATAGATATATTCACTTCACTTTTATAAATTTATACGCACATCAGCGCATAATTCTTATAAAAATGTTTTTATTGTCTTTGCCTTGAATCATTTAAAAAGATGCATAAGTTTTACTACTAACAAGACAGTTCTTGGCGAAATATGGATGTAAATAATAAAAAAAACCGTTTAAAATTCTTTATAATTCTGTAAATTCAAAAATAGTAAGGTGGTAAACAGTGAGATGGCTCAGTCTGGGGGATGTTGAGTGTTGAGCGAAGTGTTTGGCAATTTGTTAGGCGAATGAAAACATTGTAATGATATGGCGGGGGCTCGGAGCTTGTTTGCGATCGTAAATCCGCTCCAGTCAAACAACACCCGCCACTAAACAGCGGAATGTGCGCAACCGGAGACTTTCTATCAAACGCTAGCACCGGCCTCCGCAACACTTCTCAGAATTACTTCTATTCAACTATATGACTTCCGGATCTATGTAAAAGTGTACATCTGCTTTTCGTTTGCTTATTGCCTATTTTCTCCTAGTTCTTATCCATTCCCTGCATGAAAATATATTTGAAAATCAACCTGTGTTACGCTGCTAGAAATTATGCTCATTATTTCTCAGTTCTCTTCTAAAATATCACTGTTGCAAATATTGTTATTTGTTATTTCGTTTTGGAAGCCATGCTCGTTAGAAATATTCATTGAAAATCACCTAAACTTCAATTTTATTAACAAAGTTAATTTTTTAAAGTTACTCATTTACGGTCAATCAGTAACATGAGTCGAAAACATAATCATTATGTAATTTTCCAGTAACTTACTTAATAGTTCTTGAATGACATAAGAAGATATCTAAATAATATTTATACAGTATCTAGTAATAATGTAACACATTATTAATGTTATTTTTAATAAAAGCCAATAACCGCAGCCAGACGCGGCTGCGAAAATATTGATGTTAGTTAACTGGTTAGGTTTACGTTGAGCTGTGTACAGTTATAAATAACAGTTTATTATAACATAACGTATGTTGCACGTAACTGGGGTTAATGTTTTACTATTGTAAAAAGAATATTCCTGTTTGCGTATTTTTAAATTACATTTAACTTACAGCTTGAAGTCAAAAGCTAACAAGTTAAACAGCGTCATATAACATTTTCACCAATTTGTATTGGATCTATCTCAATGATATAATATTTTTCAACAATTTATAATCCTTTAAAAGTAAAGTCCAGAGCAATTTCTAATCTGTGAAAAAAAAACTTCTACAATTGTTCCGAAAAAGAAAAACAATAAAGTATTATAATATATATGACAGCGGTAATTTCCTGAAAGGCAAAGGATACTGTTTTATTGCATTCAATGTATGTAAGAAGAACTTCTTGTTTACACATAACTATTTCAACGAGCTATTTACTGTTTTTTTTATTGATTAAGTCCTTTTCAATTAATTAAAATTAAATTCTTTTGATAATATGTTTTATTATTCCTTTATTTTAGAATTAAAGTTGGAAAAGCAAACCTTCCAACATCCACGCTTTTCCCGACAGATTTAAATTTGTATTTTTTGTATATCTAGAACTTACAACTTTTCTAGTACTTTTAATAACATCGGATAGCGGTTATACAATAACACATAGGTATTTTTGAGGCAGGGCCTTGACCTTGTAAGTAATTAAATGTTCCCAAAAAAAGTTAATGGCTAGCATTCCGCCCACATGTAAACAAATGTCTCGCTCGTCTCCATACATCTCGCAGCGACCAATAAATCGATCAGACACCATCAGCATACGTGTTAATTCCCCGCCATATATCTCCCACAGATTTACGTTATGTGCCCGAGTGCAGGCGCCATTTTATAAACCCACCGAATGAAAAAGGCGCGATACAAAAAGGCCCTCGCCCGCCGACAGGTGTCGCCTCGCCGGGCCTCGTAGCGCCGCTGAAAAAACATTTACTTCAAAAATAGAATTCAAATTCCCGCGCTTAATTACGCGGCCGCCAATGAGCGCGCGCCGAGTGCGAGCGGGAAAACTGGCTTTCCGTGGGCGCGGGAGAGTGACGGGCGCGAGGACTCCGCCCCACCGGCAATATGGCGCCGGCGGGGATTGGCGCGCGCCCGCCCCGCACCCGCCGAGAACAGCACGGGCGGGGCGGGGCGCACACAGGAAAACGTACTCCGTCGGAAAAACAAACCGGCGCGTTAGAACTACGCTAACGAAATATATGAACATCTCGCTTATAGAAAAAAGGTAGCCATTTGAATATATAGTTGTCATTACGTTTAGTTAATATTTTTTTATAATAATATTACATTTAACAAGTATATGCGAAAGATAGGCCATGTTGTATTCAAGATTTGATTTTAGAGCAATTATAAATGCGTGCCCGCTACTGATATATATAATACCTATACATTTTTGTTTCCTCATAACCTATTGTTTATTAATAACTGAAATACTTGTTATTGATCCACTCAAGTTCAAATACTTTTTTAACTTGTAATTAAGACAATTTAACAGTTATTCACTAGTCTTATAGTCACTATAGCCTAGTCTCCCATAACTTAGGGTAGGCTCCGAGCCCCTCTTTGAGGACTTATAGTGAGGTGATGATGAACAGTTACTCAACTACAAAAAGTAGATAATAAAATATAGTGTAAATGTTCTTTCTTTAAATTATAAAACAATATAACTATATGAAATAGTAGGTGTCCAGCGAGCGCGCCTATCTTGATTGGACAGAAGAGGGGATATACAGAAAAAGGATATTTCCCCTTCATGTGCATCAACTTCCCGACCGAAACCACTTTCCCTTCCTATCCTTTACTTGTTAGAAAAGGTTAGAAAGGAAAGAAGGCAATAACGCCTCCGGCACCCACACTAGCCACGAAACATGGAAATACTTCCACTTGTCGTTCGTCTTCTGTGTGGTATTGCACCGAGTGAGCGACTGGTTAGTCGTGAAGCAACGACATAGTGCTGCACACTTTACCAGTATTGAACGTTAGTAGTAAGGAATTATAACACTTACGTTTTAGTAAAAATTTAACATCTTTATAAGGAGCGCCTGTTATGTTATAATAGCAATACTTAGTAGTAAGTTAAAAAATAAACATAATTGACTTGTCCATTATGTTAGTAAAATTAACGCTAAACATAGATCATACATAGTATTATAATGGTGACACTAAGAGAAAGTATTTATAAGTAAAAAAGTTGTCTGAGATGAGGTGCAGGATTATTTTATGCACTTATCATCAGGCTTCCTTCCGTTATAAATACTGATTGACAATCTTATAACTTTTAATTGTGCAATATATATTAACCTTAAACCTCAAAGAAACATTATGTACTACCTAAAAAGAATAACATTTATGTAAACGAATTTTCACCCATTTCAAGTGGCTGCTTAATAGTTGGTCACCTTATAATAAAGAAAAATAAACTTACCGGTTACCAGTACAGTTTATAATATTGCGCGCTAATAAAACAAATTCAAAGTTTATTCACCGCGCTCGCACTTTCAAATATTTCCCTCGCAAACTATGGAAAATTAAACATTAAATAGGTCAGCAAACTGAAGCGACATCACAAAGAGATCTAAGTAAATTGTCTCGACACAAATATCTTAATGTAAACATCGCGTACAACACAGCACTAACAAAACACTCACAAAAAACTAAATAAACAAACTCTGCCAACATTCGTACATAGAAATGTCTAGGATGACATAACAAAGGGTTGGACAATTGCACTTATTTAGGGAAGGTTTCACAGTGATATTAAACACACTTAGGTGCTGTCAGAAACTGTTCTATATCGCAGTTACCAAACAATAATAGTAGCGTAATATACAGTGTGCTCTTGTGTGAAACTATTATAAAGGAAGGTTATATGGGACTGTATGACACTGTGTTGCAGTCGTCAGGCGCAGCAGTGACGCAGTGCCGACCTCCGGCGTGGGGTCAGCAATAAATCAACCGAGGTGGTCGTGTTGTGACACCACGCGCCATTCTGAAGTGCGCAGGCGCCGCGTGCGGTGCGCCGAACCTGTGTGGTCCGCAATTTTGACAAAAATTTCCAAGTTTTTTCTTCCAGTCAATAATTAACATATTGCATTGACACTGTCGGCTTTGATTTATTAGCCACTAGAAACTGTGACTATTTTAGTTAAGTTACTTATAGGTTAAAAAATATTGGTGTCCTACACATTAAAAATTTTCATTGTCATTAAAAAACATCTGTTGATTTCTAATAATATAGATATATATACACTTGCATAGTTTTTTAAATAAGGGCGCAAACGAGCAAGCGGCAACCACATTTATCTAAAATAGCGAAGCGATCGCTGCCCATGTACATCTGCATTAGCAGATTTGTTGCCCACCTTTGATTGGCAAAGGAAGGAACGCATTGAAACAGAATATTTCCCCTTCCTATGCATCCCATCCTCCGTAAAATCCACCTCCCTTCCCATCCCTTACTTACAAGAAAGGGGGAAAATTTAGACCTCCGGACCGCACACTCATCAGACTGTACGCGGAATAGCTTCCACTTGACGCGTGTCTCCTGTGTGGTCGTGGTATTGCAACTATTCGTGCAACAGATGTTATTGCTGACTCCACCACTGTTATATCAGTAACTTAAATATACTTATTTAATTTGACGTAGTTAAATGAAAGTATATTTATAAACTCAGATTCGAATACATGATAAATATTTTTATCATTTACTTAAAATATTTCGCGATAAGTAGGAAAAAGAAAATAAGTACAAGAACATGAAACAGGATTCTACTTACACGTGTCTACTTTGTAAAGCAAATTAATCCAGAGATTATCAACCACGCTACACACATCTTACATTAAGCGGTGTTTTTTTTAGAATTCCCTTAATCCAATTTTTAAAAAGGTCTTGTAAAGCTGTAGACAACACCAAATGTGAGAAATATGATATGTCAGGTACAGTTTGTTCCGGACATGTTGTATGAAATGTTATATGAAGCAAGTCTGCTGAATAATTAAACGTTATCTAACCTAACCTACAAAAAAAAACAAATGATATTTGGTCACGTATTTAATTAGATTTACATAAACGTTAATGTTTATGATACATATATTATGTTACACTTATATATGACAAAAGTAACATCTGCTGCGCTGTCGTTGTAACGACCACAGCGACCCTTTCTGTTGAATTAATTTAGTGGAATATTAATGAGAATAGGTGTTAAGTTTACTCAATGATTACATTGCACGCAGTTACATACTTAATGAATACTCACAATACAGTTTCACCACCAAAAGTACACTAAAATGATAGCGCATAACTTAAATAAAAATATTTATGGAAAATTCGGAAACATCGCATTAAAATACTGTTTAATATGATGTTTGCGAGTTATCATTTTGATTGTTGTAAGTGCAGTTTGAATGTGTGAATATACTTATGGTTGATAATATTATTCGGATCATTCATGAAATAGCAATTTCTCGCGAATGCATTTTACGCGTTGTAGTAAAGTTATTGTAGGCGTAAAGTGTTGACAGCGAAGGAGTTAGTACAGGCTACATCTCTATATATTACAATATGTTTACATTGACGAAACAATTACATAATAATATGTTAATATCTTAATCAAAATTATATAACATAGAATATACAAATTAAACTATTTTTGTATACTTAGAGATAGCGTTTATAATAAACTTTTTTAGCGTAATTTACTATATATACCAATATTACAAAAAGGATGATTAAATTGGTTATTTTTCTCCGAAATTACTGAAACGATTTAAAATGTTTTATCGTTGTTAGGAAGCAACACTATCCCCGTGTGATACAGATGATATTTATCACTAGAATTTTTTGGAATTCTGCGCGGACGAAGTCACATGAAACTGCTATCATTAATATAAATTGAACGATATAAAACTGTCTAATATGTCGATATCATTATGACAATAAAGTAATATGTCTATAGAGTATAGTGTCGGCCGTCAGAGGCAGGCGCGCGCGCGTTGTGCGCTCGCGCAGTGAAAGTGAACGGCTGCCGGTGTGCTGTCCCGATGTGCAAGTCTGCCGATGCCCTGCGGGCGCTGTGCGGTGATGGTGATTTGATGTCTAAGCGATTTATAATTACCTTCCTCAACGGAAGTGATCCAGCGCCTGCTCTCAGCTAATGTGCAGACACCGAGTCAGCTCGTAACATTGCTATGACATGACATGTCTCTTGTGACATAATATTATCATGTCTTCCAATGCAAAAACATCTTCATTACAATGTATGGTTGTATATAATTCACATACACATACATTACATGTATTTCTATCAGCTGTCATATCTAAATTTATTACATTTTTACGCATATCTTCTTTCATACAATCCACGCTCTTATTTTCCTCTTTGAAGCCGTCTACATAGAATCTTAATAAGTTCTTGTTACCAATAAACATGTTTGACTTACATTTCATACTATTTTACTTTCTTCAAAAAAAACTTAAATTATCGGACTCATAATATAACACAGGATGTAATTATTTATCCGCTACACATTACATAAGCCAATTAAAAAATAGCCTCACTGAAATCGGAAGTCTAGACATGCTATATACCTGACTACTGCACGTTTAAAAGGACGTATTCATTTAATAAAGAATGCACTTCCCTATTCTGCACCTATCCTGCCTTTTCTTCATCTAATTAAAAACAATGCACAAATTTTTGATTTTCTATGAAAAACTTATTATCAATAAACGCTTCTTATGAGTAAAACTTTAAAATACATTATTTGCAGACTGAATATGAAACAATCCTAGCACAGAAACTCATAAAACTATTAAACTTTCTATTTCCTACATTAAACTAGGTGCGTTAATAAAACAAAACCTAAACATATAGAACCAAAAATCGAAAAAATCTACTCATACACGGATGTTCGCGAAAACATACACTTAGCAATACATTCTTTTAATACCAATACATTGATTGTTCAACAACAATCAGGGTTATTCGACTCGGATAAAAACCGGCAATGTAATACAATATTTTTTACAATCGTAATGCGATGTGTTTAAATGTAGTGTCGTAGTAGGGAGGAGCTATCACTGAATTGAAAGGCACGGAGCTCATTTCACCAAGTATAAAACGCAAGTGAGGGCCAAACAGGCCATCAGTCGTCACCAACAAGTCAACAACACCATCTAAACCTGCCAACATGATCGCATTCGTAAGTTTTTTCTGCTTTTTCCTACAAACATCCATTTATGTAACAGAACGGAAGTCTATCTCACTTCAATTTTTTTGATCTGATTTCGGTTCCGTGTTCTAAATTTGAAAAATTTCATATTTTTTATTTTTCTCCATTTTGGTTGAATGATTTATTTCATTCATATAAAAGTTATAGAAAAAAATGTAAATATTCCCTAAAATCAACTAAATAGTAGAACTTTAAACTAATGGACTTTAAATATTAATCGCATTGATTCGCAATATTTATTTGTCTAAAAGTAGAACAGTAACATTTGTTGTGTGCAGCACTACTTATCCGTTTGTTTCTGAAACCAAAATCCTTGTTATCATTGAGAAAACAGAGATAACAATATTTTTATATAAAGATTATGGTCTCAGAAACCAACCATCAAGTATTTATAACTTTGTAAGTATTTACAATTTAACGACATATGTACGAGTGCAGCAGTTAATTATCTGTTGCGTAACTTCCAATCACTTCCAGTGAAAGGAACAGGAATTGTTTCCTGCAACTATACCAGAGTAGGAACTACAACAAACATGTTTTGTTGTTTTGTTTTTCTCTCAATACTAATATTTACTATAATTTTGTAGCTTTCGATGCATATAACATTAATAAATGCTGCATCTTTAATTCATATAAATCTGTCAAATGTTAAGTTAGCGTCAATACATTGTTACAATACACGCAACAGGTCATCGTGTCAAGTTCAGAGCCAGTGTGGCTGTGACATCATTTGTTTACGTTCCGTTATACGTGATAGGTTTATTACACATGTATTTTTGCATATTTTGTTGTTTGCATTGCCATCTTTAAAAATGTTTAGGAGCATCGTTTTAACAGTCTTCTAATAAAATAGTTAATCAAACTTATTTTCTGTCAGCTGGTTAGACAGGTACTGTTATGAGTAGACATATTAACGTTCCATTTTTACTTTTCTTCCAGAGAGCAGCAACCATCCTTATAATCGCCGCAGTCGCGAGCGCGCGGCCGTCGGACGAATGGGAGCCGGAAGGTCACTCGCACACGGAGCACACGAAGCCCTATCATGTGACGGTGGTGAAGAAGATAGGAGTGCCCATCCCCCACCCAGTGGCCGTGTCCGTGCCGCAGTACGTCAAGATCCCCATCCCGCAGCCCTACCCCGTGCATGTGACTGTAGAGCAACCGATACATGTCCCCGTATACAAGGTATGTCATCTCACCACTAATACCACGTTATGTTAGTCATTGATTCACGAAATTCGAAAACAATTTTCGTGACACCTGTCATAGTTTACACAAATAATAACTTTACCAACAAAAACATTCAAATAAGAAATATGACAAAAGGTTATGCATTAATAAAAACTAATATTTTATTTACCCGTTACAAGTTACATTCATAATAGTGAAACTTGAAAATTTTCCATTTCCATTGACCACTAACGTCTACTCAGGAGCTCAGATTATATCACAGACATTGTGTTGTGTTTTAGTCGTTTTTTGTACAGATTATAGTGACGTAATCAGTGACATAAATGGTGCATTCATGTCAATGCGCCGATTGTAATTATGTAACGAGAACGTAATGAAAGTAAGAGCGTCGGCGGACAGTGGCGCGGTGTCGGCCCGGCGCAGCGCCCCACCGTCACGTCAAAGAGAATACATCTGACAGTGACAGCTAGCGCCCGCGCCCTGCGCATGCGGAGCACATACACTGACAAAACGAAATCATATCGTTTATTCGGAACTTATTCGAGATATAATTATTTCTAATTTATTTCAGACGCTTTTATTACCACACGAAATTGCTTTAATTTAATGTTAATTTTTTTGGACATAATTTATTGTATTTTTATTCATGTTCTCGAAATCGTTATCATTTTATTAGCAATATGAAAATCCTAAAATAACAATAACCTCCGCCATAATGTCATAAATTAAAATGCAGTTAATTTTTCACCTTTAATATTAAAAACATCTTAACATTTATTAAATGACACTTATTAGAATTTAACATAAATGTAAAAAATTAAACTGATAAATATTAACTGAAAACATTTTCGTACAGGTTGTGCCTCAGGTGGTAGAGAAGCCGGTGCCTTACACTGTGGAGAAGCCCGTGCCCTATGAAGTGGAGAAGCCCTACCCCGTGGAGGTGGAGAAGAAGGTGGAGGTGCCCATCCCCAAGCCCTACCCTGTGCACGTGCCCGTCTACAAGCACATCTACCACCACAAGGGCGGCAAGCACTAGGCGACCATAGCTTACCCTGTAGGCCCACGCCGCCCCGCCCCGCGCCCAGCGCCCAGCGCCCAGCGCCCAGCGCCCAGCTCAATCTTGTATATAAAAATGTGTAATATAATTCGCGTGGAAATGTTTCCATCGATCTGTCTGTTGTTGTGATATTTATTGTGTGTTATACCAATATGTTTTGTTGTTTGTTGCATTGTTGCATTGTTGCATTGTTGTTGACTAATGTGTAATTGTTATTATTTTATAAGCCAATACAGTATTTTAAGAATTATACCTTTTTTAATTTTCTCTTAATCATCCTGACAACTATTACATAACAATATCTTAAGAAAGAAAATATTAAACAGATCAGAGTGCATTAATTTGGCTGCATAAGTTAATTGATAACTAATAGATATGTGTTGGTTTTTTATTTGACTATGCTACTATTAAATGTAAAACATTTTATATAGTTGGTCATCGGCGTTATTGGATACGATACTTTCACTGCCGCGGTCAAGGCTCCGGTCGATGACATAAAAACTGATTACATTACAAATGCACCGTATCCATTGCCGCTCGATCTTCTTATATCCGAACCGGACTCATTGCACGCAGTAATGGAAAATGTTCTAGCGATAAAATTATCAACATTTTGCTATTTTATCAGAACAGGTGTGTCAACGTAATAAAATGACATTCAAGTTGGTTCCCTCCAAAAGCAACAATGTTTCAAGTCTTTACTTTGTTAATCCTCGATTCATAGATAAAAAAAAACTTCCAATGAACTATTTAAGTGAAGAATTAAATACATAAACACGTATAGAAATATTAAGACTTTTGGTTTGCTGTTTAAAATTATTCTCAAGTTATATTTCGTTAAATAAATAATTTGCCGTAGTATGAGAATTCAATGGAATGCAATGTTGTATTTGACAAACAGGCAAGCATCCAACGTACAAGAAAGGTCGCATCTCTTCTGCAATTCATTAAACTGTTTATCTTTTCATCAAAAATGAATTTAATATTTTACATTTAAGTAATAATACATCTCGTTAACTAACTCTGCGAGGAGCGAAAACATTTGCTGGATATGTTTACCTCCATTTTATTACATACAGGAATAACCTTAAATAAATTTCAATCAAGCAAATGTAGCTCTTATTTCCAATAATAAAAGTTCAAACTGGGGTAAAGAACAATGTCAAATAATTATAGTACATTATGATTTTATTGATGCGGAGTGTATCTCATTGGGCTCAGAGGGGGGTGTCTGTGAGATTGCATTTACCAACACTAAGCTTCGCCGCCTGTATTCACTTAAGTACTTTCATAAAACCTTTGAGACTGAGCAGTTTTCACTATCGTAATATTCAATCTAAAGGTATATCAGCAACGCGACATAAAAAAAAAAGGTAGGATTTTGTCGAGAACTGACTCGAAGGACCAATGAACTACATTTGTCAGTACCTTAATTTTTATATTATAACTAAACGAATAATAACTTAAACTTAATCCCTATACCGACTTTATATTTAAAACTATAACATTGATACAGTTATATCTAATAGTTTTTATCATTAAGTAGGCTTAATAGACGTACAGACAAACAATCACAGCGATGTTAATGTTTGAGACGGGAGCCCCCGCGGCGCCGGCGCGGCTCGGATTTTACTGCCTTTTGATATGTCATCTTATTTCAATGGCCCTTTACATTTACAACACATTATATAAACGCGAATATCGTAAATAGTTTTGCACATATATTGTAAATTAATTTAATTTTTGCATTACTAACTACTGACGAATATCTACTATGAGTGTAGATTTACCGACAGAATACAATACTAAGATGTTGCTTAAATTTTATTTACATTTTAATGTTGTTCATTTAAATTTGCTTATTATAAAATATAATAAACAAGTTATCATTTCTTCTTTGCCACAGAGATTAAAATTAACAAATACGACCGCCTCGTTCGCAAATAAAACGCATTCAGTCATAAATAACGATGATATTTGTCGTTAACCACATCCAGTACTTGTAGTACGATGTAAATCATTGTAAATGTTCCTACAATTAATAAAACAACAAATGATGTCGTTAACTTTTAATTGCTCCTCGTAAACATGTGAACATATTCAATGTACATTTGTTGCTCTATTTGCGACGTGGAGGTAACATGCAGCTATATTATTGAGATAATATAATAAAGCATTGGGTAATGTACCACGAGGATCACAACGAAGTTATCAAATTGTATTTAGTAGCAGTTAAAATAGAATACTGTCATCTTCCTTTACTGCAAAGCGTAAGTGAATTGAAACAGTTATCATACTTATAAAGTACCTTACATCACGTAACTTTTAACCTAATGAAATCAGAAGTAAATTAAGAATAGAGTCAACATTCACCTTCACGTATCTATAGACAGAAACTATACTGTTGTCAAGAAGGGGAAGGACATGACTACAAACAATTAAAGTTGTAGATAAATAGGCAAGAATATTTGATAGTTTATGTCCATCATGACAAAGCTTTCCCTAATCTCCCGAAGCATGCGACACTGTCAGGTCCTGATGCAGCGAATCTGCAGGAATAATAACAGTCCGTAACTAAGCGATTGGTTCCGGGCGCGGGGGAGGGCGGCGCTGCGAGCGCTTGCATTTTTCTTTCCTTTGCTTGGGATCCGTGTGGAAATCATACGCACTCACGTAAATTGTATTAAAGATTTTATCAAAAAAAAAAATTAACATGAACCTTTTGAATTCGGTCTGATGTTTACAACGCGTAATGTCATTAAATCTAAGTTCAAGTCGTGCAAATTTTCCGCTTTGCAAAGTGCAACAATCTTACCAATTCCAAGGTTCCTTACTCACACGTCGACTATCCTTAACATTGCCAAATATCTACTATACAGTAACCAGCTAAGATTTTTAATTTTTAGAAACTTATAATCAATCATATTTCTACGGCACCCAAATATCAATAGAAAATTTTGACACTCGAGGTCTTACCCATTTTTTTAGAGCGGCAACACCGAGCCGCGCACACGCACCTGCCAGCCCCCCGCCGGGACACCACGGCAGGCCTTTCATGCCGACGGATTAATGCCGAGGTTTCATATAGTTTTTTACTAAAAAAACGCTCGAAGGATAACCCGAGTTCACGGAGGTTTTGGGTCATTATAATTTTTTAACCGGCCGTTTATAAATAATGCAATTGACCCGCGACGATCTCACATTTATTTGAATTAGTATTCGATATTTCGTATAATGAATTCCCAGATTACTTTTTATTTGATAATTATCTTTTTAAATGTTCCATACAAACGTAACACAAAGTGCAACTTGTTTTTATTTATTTTATCGTTTCACATAGCCATAAATTTTTAGTTCGAATTCTGAGCTATCAGGTCTTAATTAAATTTAACCGTTGTAAATAAATATTGGATAAATTACAATTTATCCAATGTTTTATTGCCACATTTCACACAAGTCGAGACATGTTCATGTAGTTAATAATGAAGCCAGAAAGGATCCTAAATTAAATCGCAGCAAACACAAAACATTTACACAGTCTCACTCGCATACAAACGTTTTCCCGCCAAACGTAAACAAGTCATCGTTAACGTTAAGCACAAATGATCATACACAAACGTTATGCTCCACATATAGTCCTTAATTCGTAGCAATACAGCACTTAACCACCGAACATAACCTATATTTTTGTCAGGTATTAAACGCGTTTTGTTTAAACGGAAATTCGCGCACGAATTCTGGATAATTTCGCGCGCTTTATCAACAAACATCGCGTAAACAGAAGTGAGCGTCGGAATATCAAATTATAAGTTGCCTTCTCACTGTTATTACGTCATGGATAATGTAATAGCGCGTTAAATCCATTCACTCAACGACCCAATTTACAGAAATGCTATCGGTTTAAGTTGCCGTCGATAAGTAGCCGAACAGTTTCGCGAACAGGAATTACCTATTCATAAGATTGGGAGCTCCTAAATTGTATGGAAATAATACAGACCATTGAATGTTTAGTGAAATAATATACAATAAGCTATCTTGTATGTTTTATCACAAAATTGGTTTCATTTGATCTGAGAGTCAATGTAAAGGTGGAGCACTAACTAGAAGCAAGCCTCCGCCGCCGTTATCTTTCTCTCGGTCTAAATACATACGTACGACACAACCAAAGCTGAATATTTCCAAACCTCCGATAACACATCTCCTTACAATCACAACTCTGATCGACAAACTTCTTGTTAATGAGAAACATCTCGTCTCACAATACTCTTCTTTATTACAATTGAAATAAAGAATTCGTTAGAATTTTTCGAAATAAATCATTGATGGACCACTCACTGGTGCTGCTTCGATCATGCAAACATATCTTAGCAACTAATTAACTCTTTGCTAATCTAAAATAATGCTAAAGACAACACAATAGAGTTGAAACTATTGTTTTCCAAGTCAATCCACAATATGGGCGAGTTAAAGATACCGCATACCTGCAGTGGGCAGCGAGTAGACGCGCACGTCTCAATTGAAGTCATCCATCTCTCGCAACGGGAACGAGATGTTTCCAAAGCGTTTATTAATATTACGCCGCGTGGAGATATCAATCCTTGTTGTAGTGAATGTGTTTGTATACTGTACCATCTCCTAGTCCCCGAGTGTACACTAACAAGTAAATTTGTTAAAAAAAACGTCAAAAACATTTTGTTTCTACTATCGACCCAATACTATATAAGATATAACGGTTTAGAAAAAAAAATGTTATATCTCGAAAAATAAAAACATTATTCTTTTAATTTGATTTATATCAGACATCTGAGTTATAAAGAAATCAAATTTTTCACTTCCCAGTCATTACCTGTAGGCGACATCTAATCTGAATTCCTTTGCTAAGTCTTTATTTAAACATCAATCGCTGGCAGTCACACAGCACATGGCAACATTAGTCAAACTGTCAGGAACTGTCAATGACGCGTCTATAACTAGATAGATCACCTCACCGGTAGCACAGGTCGAATGAAAAAGGCGCTAAAGTGCGATCTCAAACTAACAACATATGGTTCCGTATTCAATATTTTAAGATATCTTTTTTTTACATTCTCTAGTGAATTGCCTTTGTTCTTGATGAGTCCAGTAGAAAACAATTGAGATATCTTCTAAAACTGTAAAAACCAAAGACGGTATAACTAAATATTCTTATATATAGAAATAAAAAATAAGTATTTAATGTATAGCAGTTACTTAACAAGTCGGTTAATGACGAGTTTCGTGATTAATTAAATTAAAAATTCATCACGTTTATCAAATTTAAATACTATTTGTAATAACTTGTAAATAAGAACCAAGGTTTTGTTGGACAATTTTTCATACGGATCCCAAGAATCAAATGCCGCCGAACACAATAGACGCTATGATATATTGTGACGTCCGCAAACCGACGTCGATGTGATTTTGACTAACAACAGTAAAGTGACGCGACGTCAAAACTGTTAATGGAGTTGGTGAGTTCCCCACGAGTCGACCCCAACTGAATTAATTGACGTGTTAACGTGATAAAAACCCAGTGAAGATATAGCGACACTCCTGTGCTAAGCTTTGTTGGACTTTCTTATTAAAATTTCCACACAAACGACCTTGATATTGTAATAAGTTATATCTAAATTATATTTTGATCTTCAGAATTTCCAAACTTAGTAGTAATAATATTCTGAATGCGATTGTTTGGATGTGTGGGTGGAAAGATTTTCTCTTGAATTCAATAAAAACAAAATACTAACCCTCGACAAAAACTACAGGCATAGACGAAAATGTAATGTTTGTTTGCAAACCTCCTCCATCGCTCAGTACGTTCCCACATCCCGGCCTCACACATCACGTCGCTGCCCAGTCACAGGACTTTAAAAATGGTCCAAACAAACAGTTTGGCAGACAACAATGGCGGGCCATTTGAATTGAATTCCGTCTGCGATTAGCTTTACTTTTGTTGCGACATCCCTCGAGTCCATCTCACCGGACGTGGATTAATGTGGGACATTTGAGACGTGTAACTAATTAATGCTGAATTTATTAATGAGAGGGACGGAGAATTCGCAATTGAAGTTTTAGGAAACACTCCTTGCTTTTTATCTCTAATAGATCGAAACTTATAAATATCGAATCTAACTACAAAGACGGTTCATTTGTCAGCTCTACAAGTTCTTAAAGCAGGGAAGAAAGCCCCGTGTGTCATGTGTAATGTAATCTAATATCTAATGAGGTTTTTTTTTAAATTCCGCGCGGACAGACTCGTGGGCAACAGCTAGTCTCTACATGTGTGAATGTAACTCGTACCTTATAGCTGGTTTCCGTATGTCAGCGCTTGCATTAAGTCGCGCTAGCGCTACGATAACATTTATTAACTATTAAAGTCGGTATAACTGGAGCATAATAAACTTAAATACCTCACAAACTTAAACACAACTTTACGATCCACTAAACACATCGGAATCGGAAACTTCTTCATTTATAAACAGTTCTATTTAATTATGTTTCTAAGTATATATGATTATCGTTTACATAAAGTTTTTATAATGGTATTTTCAGCCATATAAAAGAAGAATTCGACAGATTGTAAAAGTTCGTAACGAACAAAATATTGTATTTCCATCGCCACTTTGGAATAACTGGTGTTGTCGAATTTATTCAACACTTTACAAAAATTACTACGATGTTAATCATTGTTAAATAATGAATTATCAGTTGTAAATAGAGTATATTAAATAAGTGCTAATTTAAATTGATATTGTCGTCGCGAGCAGCCATATTGTGTGTGTAAAAGGGCGCGGAGGCGAGCCGCCAATTTGTCACCAGAGGGCGTTCCCGCGTCGTAATTGGTGGTTAACATATAATAACTAGCAATATTTATTAAAACTTTGCCCTTCACAGACCTTTATTTACACAGCTTTTTTCTTATGCGGTCTGAGAATTTTTAAAAATACGATATTGAAAAAAAAACAGGATTTAGGTACTCATAGGTTGCTTTGTACATAACAAAGCGGCATTCTCCCTATCTGTATGAACAGAAAATATGGATATACATTGATATATTTTGGTTTCAAGAGCATTAGGCAGTAGCTATCTGAGGACGAGATCAGAGGAGCGTCAGCAGTAAATTACTGCGCAAACTGGAGCTTTGCCCGCCGACAGGTAGCAGCACTACATTGTATGCAGATGCTGCGGCCGTCCAGCGCGACACACACATCTCATTTGCATCAACTTTTCGACTTCGATATTTGCAAACACATCTCACATATCATTAAATCGAACTAAATATCTGGGCTGAATAAATTTAAGTTGAATTAAAAAGAAAGTACAAAGATAATTTCACGCTTTCTCTAGATAAACGAATAATTTACAAAATCTCAATAATAAACTCAACAGATGGCGTAAAAGACTAACACCTTCGCGATGCGCAATCATATTAAATAATAGAAACAATGGGTATCGGAAGCCGCCATTGTTCAGATGACAATGGCACGTCTCATTACTCAGCGGCTCGTTAACGTCCCGCAGCAGCAGAACACTAACTTTATCAGTCCCCGACGTCAAATATCTCAGGGCTGATCTCGCGGACACAATCGACTCCAAATAAACGACACCCGACTTGGGAACTTCTCCGGGAGCCAGATGCGTATCGCGCGCCCAAAAGGCAAAATTCAAACGATATGACGTTCGAGGCGTTCCTTTTTCGAAATGGCCGCGAATTGTCAGCCGAGGCGTAGACGAGGGCTTGAATGGACGATTTGAATATAAAGGTCTGTGGCGCGTCGGCGATCGTCAAGCCAGGACTTATGTCTTCCGAGCACTTTTTCGACACAAATAAGCCTCCCATATTGAATGAAGCGCACTGGCGGACCGATTTGGCTCGAGACGTCGCCATTTATGTGGGTACTGAGCGGCCAGGTGACTGTTGCTCGCGAATAACACGAAATCATTACTTTTCGGAGTTTGTACATCGCACTAAAGTTTTATTTGTTTTAGCCCCGACCTGATATCCAAGATAGTGATGGATGAAGCATATTTCTGCATGCACTGCGAATATCTCTACTCGTCGCATCCTATGTAAATGAAAACGACATTACGATTATAATTTAAAATATTTATAGCGTGTAAACGTCGATATTAAGGCGGCGAGACACCCACGACAGAGTCCGTGCCCTGCACCGACATATTTCACTTGGCCACAATTACAACCGTCCCGCCAGGGTCTCACACAGTTATTAATAATAAGGACAATCCAATATTAGTTTGAAAATTACGAACACACATTTGAATGTGATGACACACAACATTGACACCTTTATAAGTGCAGTTGAATACAGGGAACTTCCTTCTAGGACTCCTGAAAAGTTAAAAAGTCATTTTAATTGCATCGGGTGGTGCAGAAGGTGATCGGTCCCATATATAAATAACGATGGAAGCTTTTTACTTTCTTAGAAAATATGTTATAGTTGTCTTCGAGAGTTTGTCGGAAATAAAAAAAGATAAGCAGAAATCAATGTCTATTCACATCTGTATAATCTTCTCATGATATGTGTATTTGCTTTTTCTCTTTATGTCAAGAAAACCAATTCTAATTTAGTTCCAACTTTAGTCTCAATTTGAGTCAGTCAGTGTAGTCACCGTGTTGTATCGAGAGCGCGCTTCTTTGATATACCCCCTTTATTTATTGTAGCAAACTTATTAGGATGCTGTGGCATTAATGATGACAGATGAGATATCGTATCGAGGCTTAATGCACTTTATGTCGGCTCTCTGAAGCGATCAGTTTTGTCGGCGCGTTCGGTCGGCCGGTGCGGCGCGGGACGAGAAAAAACAATCGATTAAATTATTTCATATCGCTAAATAATGACCGTGTCGTGTGTAGGTGGTGCAATGCCAGATTATATTATGCGGAGTTCCTGAACATTTGTCCTTGAAGATTAATATGTACATAAGTGTATATTGAACGTTACTACAATATTCATTCAATTAAATCTTAATTATCACTTCTAAATCAACATTTAGAATTAGTAATATTGACGTTCCTACGATTGTAGTTACCTCAAATTGATTAAACTAATTAGGTATGCAACAGAATAATGACATCTGTCTGTAGTTATCAGCTCGTAGACGTTAATTAATTTTAACGTTTGTTTTACACCGAAAGCGTGAAATCCTGAGCAACAACAGATATAACACGCCCTTTTTGTCTCTGGACAAATACGTGTCATTAAATTTAATTATTTACTCGTAATTCTTTGACCCGTGACCCCTTCGCTACGTTTCCGAGAACTCTGAATCGTGATTAAATTAATTAATTATCTGTGGAATAAAATAAGACCAGAGACAATAGCTCTTTTTTCACTTTAAATTGTTTTGTTACGGAAGTCATAGACAAATTAGTGTTGATCGAATCTATGTAAATGTAGTGAGCGGAGCGGAGCGCCTGTGATCATGCTGACGAAACACCAATTGTTTTATCATAAAACTTATACGTATATATACTACTATAATAGTACTACTCCCAAACTATTTTGTAACTTCATATAAGGCTCCTTCACGGAAACAACGCCCAACGGTTGCATAGTGGAGACTGCTTTATTGACGTCACGGAAACATATCGATACATTCTACTAATAGTACTTCGTGTAAGAAGCTAGACCATTCAACTCTCGACTAAGACTTTTGTACTCTGAAATACCTAGTACGGTTATCCGATGTTGGCGTTGTTTTTGCTGGTGTTTAATTTAATTTAGAATTGTGCCGGGCGATGGGACGATGGGGCGATGGGACGATGGGGCAATGAGGCGATGCGGCGAGCGCGCGCCCCGCTGCGCGCGACAAATGACTGCTATGCATCACGCCGATGATATCTCTTTCGATTTCTGAAAGAAACCCGCCACAGCCGGCAAATTAATAACTTACATTACAAAAAAACTTACAAGGAAAATATGCATACGGCATGGTTGGAGTAACAAGTTTTTAAATATAACCTGAAGATTATTAACATCATTTACATTTCGAGAGATATTGACCTCAACATAATTTTTATCTAGTTGTACCCAGGTATTAACCTGGTAGTACTTAATTGTATTTATAACCCTGTATTATATAAAATAAATTGTGATCTATGTAAGTTTCTACAAGTACTAAGTACATAAAAGTTAAATAATTTGGACCTGTTATACCTTCGAAACATATGCATCGCAAGTATATGTACAACAATTCTTAAAAAGTACGAATGCATTAAGAATGTCTTCCTTTTTTGAAGTCGCTAAAATAAACATAACAGTGGTAACTGCGCCTTCTGTTTTTGTAAAGCAAATGTACAGTTTTAAACATTGGTTTCTCTTTATTTTGTAGCGGAAAAAAGAGAAAACCTATTAAATAAGTAGAAAGGTTTGCCTATATTAAACACTAGCTGTCGCCCACAGCTCAGTGCGCGCGGAATTTAAATCAAACTTAAAAAGCCTATGTGTTCTTCCAGATTATGTTCCACATCCATGCCAAATTTTAGCGAGATCAATTCCGCCGTTCCGGAGATACCTTAACCCTTAAATGGACGATTTTTTTTTACGTTTTAAAAAAATATATTTGTGTAATAGACATGTATTACTGTCTAGGAAAAATGAGTAAAAAAATCTAGACATGAATTTACTATTTTTTTTAGAAATAAGAACTAGTTGTCAAAATTAACAAAAAAATAAAATAAAGATAATTTTATCTGTGATGTTTAGTATGTTGTTTAAAAACAACATTGTCCATTTAAGGGTTAAACAAACATCCATCCATCAATCCATCCATCCAAACATACGTATTTATAATATTAAGTATATAACTGTGAATTCAAATTGTTTTTGCAGTTTACAGAGGATAAAGGTTAAATTAGATGTTAGTCAACTTACTTATGTTTGCTGTATCTTATTGATTCCCTGTTCTATTAGTATGGTATATATACTTCATATTAATTATTTCAATTCATATATGGGTCTCTGTTTAGGCTTTTTTATTTTCCATTAAACTTAAATTCATAAAAGCATTTAAACTTTAAATTTCCGAACGAGGTGTGTAAGTCACTTTTCCGGACTATGACTTTGACAGCTGCTGTCAAAACAAATCCGAAGCACAGTCGAAATTGAAAGAATGAAAGAAGTAGCTTCACAAAAATTATAATTCAATCCCCACCACGAAGAACAGCCTGCTTTCACCATGGTAGCGTCATACCTTTACACGCCTTTGAATTATTAGCGTATTATCGCGTGCGAGGAGTATACATGTACGTCGTTAACTTAACTGCATCTTGACAGGGCACCGCGATGTTTGCCAGAGTTACATTTTATCCGACGTTGCTGTACAATGTGGTGATGGAGAAGGTGACCAGTCGGCGCTGGTACGACAGGATAGACGACCATGTCATACTGGGGGCTCTTCCATTCCAGAGCATGACGAAAAAGGCATGTTATTTCATTATATGTAGGTTATTTGCTTTTATCAGATATTTTCATTCAATTTTAATGAGTTCAAATCTAGAAAATATTTATGAGATAGAATCATACATTTTAATAAATACTCCTTATAACCAAGAGTTATTTGTTACATTCTTATTATTTTAATCTTATTAAAAAAAATCCTAGTTATTAACTGAATAAGTCATGCTTTCCTTAAAGAACTATGTTAATTGATGATTTAACGTTTTACTGTTAACCATGGAAGTAATTCAACATGCAATTAAATTAAATGTATTTTTAATTAAAATATAATTGAACAGCTTGTATTATTGTCTAAGTAACTTTTTTTTTTCTTTTTAGAATATATTAGCAGATTTTTTTGTAAATTTACTAATATTTCTTTAACCATTCCAAATAAGCTCTAAACTTGTGCTAGGATATGGTTTACGACAATAGTCGAATGGCGGGATTCGAACCCCCAACCTCGTGATCGGAAATCCGTACCCTTAACCATTAGGCTATTGACGCTTCTAAATAGTAACTGCACATAAACATTGTAAGTATGATACAAATAGCTTTAATAAATGTTTAATGAAGTTATAAAGTTGGTGTATTGTGGGGTTCCAGCTGATAGAGGAGGAAAACATAAAAGGTGTGGTCTCCATGAACGAGACATATGAACTGAAGATCTTCTCCAATGATGCTGAGGTGAGTTCCTTTTTCTTCATTTCATAATAAAGATAGAAATAAATTGTGTGCATAATACATTTTTTTTCATCTAACAAACAAAATATATATTTTCTACCTCATTTTTTATATCTTAAACCTCAAGGTCATCACCTATGTAATTATCTTTGTAATAAACAGTTAAATGTACACTTTCCTACTATATTTAAATGTCATTATGTAAAGGATACATTGTGATATACATGCAAACATTGTTGTCCTTTTAACATACATATTTAAAATATCATCGTTCCCATTAAACATAAACCATTATAGAAATTTTATTAAAATTTAAAAACTTTAACAACATTTCATAAATATATAGATTATTGTAAACAAATACATTCATATATATTATAGTACTGTGTGTTAATAGCATCTTGCAAACACTGTAAATTAATTGATTTAAGCCAATACACTCTCACCAGCTGAACACATCAACCTTGTCCCAATACGGTCCAGGTCAACAGAACCTTTGGTCAAATAGGCCAAATCACAGGAAAGACTGAGTTCTGGCCAATGGGAAAAATTGTATGTACTATGCAAAATTCTTTTTTGGCTTCCTATAACTTATTTTGTCTGTTCATCTGCATATCAGTTACATGGAATGTTAATCAATAGCCTACAACTGTTTGATAGTCAATTGATGAACAAATGTGTAGACCGAGCAACATTGACATGTACAATAGATATTGGCTGATTTAATGAGCTTGACCTTTATGATAAATTTTCCATTAAACAATTGAAGGAAAAAATAGCAGATGAAAAAAAAAATATTTTATTTGCATCATCTATGTTTTACATAATTACATAAGAGAAAAAATTAATTTTTGTTTTGACAATCAGGTAAAATGTGTAATTATTAATAAAATGCTATTATTATGACAAATCGATCAGCCGTGGATAGATTACAATGATAGGTTAGGTTATTAATTTAAAAAATATTGTTGATTTTTCCTAGTTTTAAGCGGCAATGAAATCTGTTGTATGTTTATTTAAAAGTTATGAACTGTAATGTTACATTATTATTTATCTGTAAATATTTGAAACATGTTTGAGAACATCTTAAGCACGTCATCTTCGACCCCGCGCGCCATTGTGATGGAAATATCAAAATTAAAAATAAGATAACTTCCATTGTACTGTGATAATGCAATGTTTAGCGATTTTAGTTTGATAACTATTTAAATGCGTACACATAGAGACTGAAATAAATCAACTTGGTACAAAGTAGTTCTTTATTTTCTTTTGAATGTTTTATTTGTTGTGTAAATTCAATAGCATATATTATTTGTAGCATGGGATAAATAAGCCGTTGGTTTCAGAGACTAATATCTATGAATCATGCCGTCATACCGGTCATTATCTTTGACACAACACAGATAATGTTTCGAAAGAACATTTAGGAAAACATAAGATTGCTAATTCTTCGCGTAAGTTCAATCAAAACCTCCTAGATTTAATTAAAGGAAAGATTTAAATGTCTCGCGAACTCGCTAGTTTATGAACGAAAATTCGTAAAAGACTACGTTACTGTTTCCATATATTTCCAGTCGTTTCTCTCGACATTATATTACAGAGATATTATTCAAAACAATAAATAATTAAATGTACTTGAAGCAAATAATCAATAACAATTAAACTGTGGACGAGGACTTTTTGCTCAGGTTACGTAAAAAAGTCATTGTTTATTACTAGCAATAGCTTAACGTTTGCATTCGATGTTTTTCTTGTCGTTACAAGCATTTAGTATTGTGCTATAAGTAAGTATTGTAAAAATTGGACACATAAAGAACCTTCAGTGACTTGTGGTTAATTAAAGGTTGATGAATTGTCAGAATTGATTGTACTTCATGCTTTAGTTCAAATAATGTTTGTAAACAGAACAACTCACTCAGTACATTTGTCGATCCCACGGTTTGCAATGTACGCGGCACATGATCATAGATTATTCTCAGAGGCCACAATACGATATGCAAATATCTCTATTATCCTTCTGCATCATTATACATTATATAAATGAAGAAATACTTGTCCATTTGTTTTTGTTAAATTATATTAATTATTTTGAGTTTTTCCACAAAATTGCACCAAATATTTATAAAGATATTCCAATTAAAGTCATTGACATGAGCAATCTAATTTAAACTTAAATTCAACTTTTATTATTATACAGTTACTGTTCGAGTTAATGTAAATTATGTTAATGTGAACATTGTTGTCAATCATTAGATTCGAATGCTTCGTTCAATTCACAATTCATCGTGTGTTTTAAAGTATTGTTACGACGGCGACTGTTGCAGAAGTGGCGCGAGCACGGCGTCGCCTTCCTGCAGCTCGCCACCACTGATATCTTCGAGGCGCCCGACCAGGACAAACTCTACGACGGCGTCACTTTCATCAACAGGTGTGTTTGTCTCTCCCTTCCGTTGTGGTCATATCTTCCCACGTGTCACGTTAACGTTGATATATGTAAAGGAGTTGTAACTAATGCTTATGTATTATGTATGTGATCAGATTTCTCCCGCACGGCGGCAAGCTGCGCGGCGTGCCCGAGCGCGAGCACGAGCACGTGGGCAGCGGCACCGTGTACGTGCACTGCAAGGCGGGACGCACGCGCAGCGCCACCCTCGTCGGCTGCTACCTCATGATGGTCTGTATCTCACATCTCTCACATGCTTACCTCATGTATCAATTACACAAAGGAGCGACCATTGGCCTTTTTATATAATACAAGGCAACGTAAATCTTCCAAACTAATATTTTATAGTGCATCATCATCAGCTCACTACGTTACTCTAATCAGTGACTAAGCTATAATCAACGACACAGGCCCGGTGCGGGTTGCTATTGTTGCCATTGTTGCCTCGTGTACGAAGAGCCTTAAACTTAACACAACAAAGATCTATTTGTGAAATACCTGTCGTGTCGCCCAAATGAAATGTGTAGCAGACGGGAGGTGACGATTGTATAGTATAAAAGAAGAAAATATTATTTTGTAGAAAAACGGCTGGTCCCCGGAGCAGGCGGTGGAGCACATGAGGTCTAAGCGAGCTCACATACTTCTGCACACGAAGCAGTGGCAGGCGCTGCACATATTCCACTCGCGACATCTCCTCACTCACACCGACACCAACACCGACACCGACACCAACACCGACACCGACCTCTAACAGTTCGCTGTTCCCAATAGCTCTAGTTGTATCTCTGTGTACAGTTCTGCTACATGCGTACATACTTGTACCTACATGTTAAATGTGACGGTGTAAATTATTATTGAAATTTAATTACATATATTTGTTTGTTTGTTTGTAAAGTGAGACATTTTAACTTTGTTACGTTTAAAGTGAGGTTTCTCATTGGAGCGATACATCGCTCGGATCCCAACGGGAAACAAACGATCAAACGAATTTAACTAAAGCAATAATTCATGAATCTTACACATTTTTTTGAAATGTAATTATATTTATGTCATTAAAAATGCAATATTAATTTGTTTCGCCTTTTATAAAGTACAAAAGAAAAAATATTATTTTTTACAGTCGCAAAGATACACTATTTATTATTTATTGTAAAAAAAAAGTGGAAGTGCTTCCGTATTTATTTTCAATAAACACGGTACTATTCAAATGTTTATATATAATTATGTTATATCTTTTACAAAATTAAGATTATACAATTTTAATTAAAAAGACGTTATGTGACGATTTAGTATGAAAATATTTATATAAAAAGTATTATATAACTATAATAAATAGAGATTCATAGTATTTTATGTACTTACAGTGTACGCTCAAGTATTTATATAGAAGTTAATCTGTTTTGTTCTTCTATTTGTTTGTGTAAATTACATTGTCTTGTATAAGTAAATAATAGTTAAAATTGTGATTTACACTTGTTTTAAGTTATATTTATAAAAAGAATTTTCTGTATGCGGGAATCTGTTACATATCTAAGGGAACATACCCATGTTATAATACATTACCTATTTTTTTTAGTTTTTTCGACCCCTCCCTCCCTTCTGTAACCACTCATATTAAATGCCAAGACCCTTTAGTGTAACTCATAATTATGATTTTTAATCATTTCACAGGCAAAAATTGAAAAAAAAATATTTCGCTCATACTCTTCTTTATAGCATAAGACTGCATCCATATTTAAATTACTAGTGTATTATGTATTATGAAAAATAACAAGTAACGACTACGTGACAAAAACCTGAGGCCCCCCCCCCCCTAAACGGGTCACGTAGTATGAGTATGTTCCCTAAAGTGAAACAGTCGCAATGATTCTTTGATCATTTCCACTATTTTATATTCAGGAGTGACATGTACACATCATTATTATATTGTTAAATATATTATTCAACATATTATGTTATATTTCCGACATTAACTATAACTCTTAGGGAATTTGTCAAATATTTGTTTAAGAAGGTAACAATGTTATTTATTGCGGTTCAAATAATGTTTATATTTGTAATCATTTTGATTTTAATATAAATGGTTTAATGAAGCTGTTTTTTCATTTCCTGCGTACAATACATTTGGTTTAAAAAATTAAACAATAACATTAACTATAATACGTTTATTATTCTATCAATAAATTATTTTATAATAATATTCAGAAATGTATCATCGTGTGGAGACGAACACGCGGACAACAAACAGTTTATATGCAAGTAGCCAACTTACATATCAATGATCATTACATTAAATAGAAAATAAATTCAAAGGAGATGAAAATATCGAACGCAACTAAATTTAAACAACTAAATTGTTTATGTCTTTGTTAAAAAGCAATAATATTTATAATATAATTTTATTTACTGTGTAATAGTGAACATGTAGTGAACTCTTAGATGCCGGTACAAATATACATAATAATACTACATTTTATTTCCGAATCGGAATGATACTAATAAAACAATAACAACCAGAGTATTCCGTAAAAAGTAAATAACGATCTTCGATCACAAAACAATTTAAAATCAATTGAAGATGTTTGAAACATCTCATGTTGTTTAAAACATTAAGTATATGTCGGACGACAGGACTACTAAACAAAAATGAGCTAAGTACAAGTGAAAAAAATAATAACAATTAACAAACAGGAGTAATTGTTTGAATAGTGCCAGCATCTAAGTTTGTCGTAACAAGATTCAGGCATTGTGTGAGTTTGACTTGACGGCCCACAGCTGGCGGACAGCGTTGCCGATGCCGACGTCGTGGCTGATGACGTAGAAGAGGCCGCCCAGGGTCGCGATGGACAGCAGGTACACCAGGCCGATGGCAATTTTGGGTATAACGGGACCGAATATACTGGCGCGGACGTAGTCAACAGCGATCGCCTCTAAACCCCTGGGACAACAAACACGGTTAACACATGCACTGCTGCCTTCTCTACATGCCGGTTTAATGTGTGAAAATCGTATCAGCACTGAATGTGTTCTGAAAAATTTGAATTTTTAAAGATTGTAGGCTATTGTATGTGTTCTACTTTTTACATCTACATTAAACTTATACTACACAAAGATGCCAAAAAAAAGCAACGGAAAATATCAAAAATCTTTCATCAAATTATAATGACTACACTCATTACACATAATGTATTTTTAACTATCGAAAAAATAATAACGATCCAACTTAATAACGTAAATAAAGTACCTTTTGAGATATCTACTACTTTAAGTTATGAACATGAACAGAATATTTAGGTCTCATTAGTTAGTCAATTTGTACAAAATCTCTCGCTCGTCACCTCTACCCAAGCTAAAACAAACTATGCTACTCAATTCTCAAATAACCTCTCTGGGCTTCTTCATGTTGCGCCAAATTCTCCAAAAGGCGCGACACATGCCGATGTCATTCATGTTCAGGAAGAACAGACCACCCAGCAGTAGCACCGTGAAGAAGTACACAACACCCATTGCTATCTTTGGGATTTGAGGACCAAAGAGGAGAACCCTCACATACTCCACCACCAAGGCCTCCATGCCCCTGGAGAGTCACAGGATGGGATGGAACAAGGAATTAATAGGAAAGTTGGGGGTTGTTGGTTAGATAGGTAAAATCTATGAAATAGGAAAGGAGGATATTGAAATAATGAAATAATAAAAAAAAACTTACCAAAAGCTATGAGCTGTGATGAGGATGGCTAGAATAGAGTCAAATAGCTTGTTGGGAACAAGGAGGCCGAGCGGGATGAGAGGGACCAGCAGAGCACTGACACCCTTCTCTATGATCCACAGCTTGGCGTGGTCGTGGGGCTTCTCATCAGACATGCGCACTGCTGATGTACGGAATGACCGAACCTAAAAAGGCACATTATTTATAAATGCACTGCCTAAATACAGCAGCATGCTATATGATGAAATAAATATGGCATTTATTTTTACCGAATTGGTTATTGGTGTAATTTCTGATTTGAGGAGAATATTCTTGAGAGAGACAACACTGGGAAGTGTTGGTGCAGTTAATGAGTTCCCATTTGTTGCTGAGAATGTTGCTAGCCGCATTATCTGTTTGCTGAAGGCCTGGTTTGTGCAAACTGAAAATTATAAATAATGTTTTTCTTATCAAACTTAAAAACAAGTTAATTATTTAGCTACGTTGCTAAAGAGTTATCAACGTTTTTCTGTGTTTTATAAAACATTTATTTTAGACCACACTAAATAAATAAAATTTATTTAAAATCTGATAAACCAAAACTCAGTTTTCCCATTTCATTCGCTACTCTAAACAAAAGCGGACTGTTTTCGAAATGTGCTGTTTAAAAACAGTTTTTCATCGATAATTTAGGCTCTATAAATCTACAAAATAGCAACAAAAAGCTAAATAGTACATCAAAACATCTATTATGTAATGTGAATTTAAAAACACTATTAATGTGTTTCTAACTACAGTACCTGGAGCACGAAGAAACATTGATAAGGCCATTGTTATTATAATTATTTAGGCTAAATCAAACGGCGATTATGGACAAAATATCTCAAAATGCGTGAAAAACTAGCACAAAACACAAATGTGCCAAATGGAAACAGTTGAAACCGATGTCAGTTCCACGTCAGTGTCAGTGTCAGATGTCAATTGTTGAAATAAAATAAAAAGTTTTATTGTTCAGAGTTCAGAGGCCCAACAAAAATCACTTTTAGATTTGTAATTGCAAAGCTTTTTTTCCATTTTTGAGTGAAATTATATTTAGTGGTATTTTATAATTAGTGGACGAGAAAAACTTTTATAAAAGTTTTAAATGAATGTAAAAAGGACAAACGATTTTGGAATATATTTTTATATAATAGAAACACTGAACCAGATGAATGACAATTCAGATTTCAGATTTGTAAGCAAGAAAAGTTTGATTTCTCGATTTTTGTTTTATTAAAAGGTTAAATCCGTACTTGTAGTGAGTGTTAAATTACAAAAATAATAATGGCCACGACACTTGAAGATAAATCGATCTGGGAGGATGGAGAAGAAGCACTAAGCGATGAAGTACTACGTATGCCGACAGACGAAATTATCGGCCGTTCCAGGCTCTTGGACAATGAAATCAAGATTATGAAGAGCGAGGTGATGAGAATCACACACGAATTGCAAGCACAGAATGATAAAATTAAAGAAAACACCGAGAAGATCAAAGTAAACAAAACCCTTCCTTATTTAGTTTCAAACGTCATAGAACTCCTCGATGTAGACCCCCAAGAGGAAGAAGAAGATGGCGCTGTGGTTGATTTAGACTCTCAGAGAAAGGGAAAATGTGCAGTCATCAAAACATCTACCAGACAGACATATTTCTTACCAGTAATTGGCTTAGTTGATGCTGAAAAGCTTAAGCCTGGTGATTTGGTAGGAGTAAACAAAGATTCCTACTTGATTTTGGAGACACTGCCAGCCGAGTACGACGCTAGGGTGAAGGCCATGGAGGTAGATGAAAGGCCAACAGAACAGTACTCTGATATTGGAGGTCTTGATAAACAAATCCAGGTCAGTAAAGCTTTATTCTTTTATAACAAAGATTTATGTTATCTCCAAACATTAAATGCTACAATTAAGTTTTCCCAGAATACTAACAACAACTATTCCTTTTTCCAGGAACTTATTGAGGCAGTAGTGTTGCCAATGACACACAAAGAGAAGTTTGTCAACTTGGGCATCCACCCACCCAAGGGAGTACTGCTGTATGGCCCCCCAGGAACCGGCAAGACGCTGCTGGCTCGTGCCTGTGCTGCACAGACTAAGTCTACCTTCCTCAAACTTGCTGGCCCACAACTTGTGCAGATGTTTATTGGTAACATAACATTGTATTTTGTTGTATTCCTTATAATATTGTTTTGATGTAACAAGAAACTACTATATTTAGAGATTATTTTCATTCATTGTCATACTTAATATCACAGGTGATGGAGCTAAGCTGGTCCGAGATGCCTTTGCTCTTGCTAAAGAAAAAGCACCAGCCATCATCTTCATTGATGAACTGGATGCCATTGGTACAAAGCGGTTTGACTCAGAAAAGGCTGGAGATCGTGAAGTTCAGCGCACCATGTTGGAGCTTCTTAACCAACTTGATGGTTTCAGCTCCACGGCTGACATTAAGGTGTGTTAATATTAAACATATCATTGGCAGATACATTACAAATGCTACTGTATCACTACTGGCTCACAAAATTATATAGAAATACTTAACATTACATTCCTTCATTCTCTTTTGTTTGCTTTCATTTTTTAAAAATCAATATATTGGTAAAATTGGGTTAATTCATTGTCTTGTTTTTGCAGGTCATAGCTGCTACAAACAGAGTAGATATCCTGGATCCTGCCCTCCTCAGATCTGGTCGTCTGGACAGGAAGATAGAATTCCCACATCCCAATGAAGAGGCCAGAGCAAGAATTATGCAGATTCATTCACGGTAAATCGAAAAGATTATTTACAGTAAACTACAGATTTTAAATTTTTGTATTGTCCAACCATATTCTACTTCTAAACTCTTTAATGTATTGGTTTTGAACTTTTTTAATTTTTATTCATAAGATTTCACTGTTAATCACACTGTAGTATTGCGTCTGATGCACTCTATATTTTACAGAAAAATGAATGTGAGCCCAGATGTGAACTTCGAGGAGCTGTCGCGCTCGACGGACGACTTCAACGGCGCGCAGTGCAAGGCGGTGTGCGTGGAGGCGGGCATGATCGCCCTACGTCGTTCAGCCTCCGCCGTCACGCACGAGGACTTTATGGATGCCATCCTCGAGGTGCAAGCCAAAAAGAAGGCCAATCTCAGCTACTACGCCTAAATATTCATTCTTGTATTTTAAGTTTCTCTAATAAACAAATATGCTACAATTTTACCTTACATTATTTTATCTTCTCTGCCTTTATACTCTAGGTGATTTTTGTGTAAGAAAATGGAAATAAACAATGTATTCTGCCGTATTTGTCTGAACTTTTAACATCTTCAGACACTTCTTTATTTTCCGATTATTTGCGGGTCGCGTGTAACATAAGTGGGACAGTGGTGCGTTATCAAGATCCCGGACCCTACATACGATCCATTTGGATGGCCACCGAATAGATAAAATTTCTCATTACATATCTATACTGTTTCCTGTCAGGAATTTTTTAATACTTACCAAATAATAAGAATCTTTATAAAGATGACAGAAAAAAGGTAGCAGTAAGACGACTAGCAATGGCAACACCACATGCTTGTCAAGTTTGACGTTTGCCGTAACGACAATATTTTTTAAATTGTTTTGAATTTTTTACCCAAAACCAAAGTTCGATTATAATGTATGAATTGTATTCGTTTTAAATAAAACATGGAAAGTTCATTTTTTGAATATCGCGATTCTACAAAAGTAGAAGGCGACTCTGAAACAGAAGTTATTGACGATAGTTTTGTAGGAGATCAATCTTTTATAACTAAAAAGAAACTAGGTTTTAAGAATCAAACGGTTTTCATTTCAGAATCTGAGGAATCGGCGTCCGAAGGTAGTTTTATCAAAATTCGACATGATTCGCTATTGTAAAGTTACCTAGGAAACATAGAAGTTTCTTAACTTCGAAAACATGTTTTTTCTTTTAGATGCATCTGACGAAGACGATAATGCTAAAAAGTCCTCTTCAACATCGACCAACAATATTAGCGATGCAGCCCCCACCCTTATATCCAGCAGTGAGGATGGTAAATACACGGATTATTATTTTATATCAAGTTCATTATTTATCAAACAATTAATCCACTACTATAAAGAGGAAAGATTTGTATTTTTACATCGAACAAATAAAAACAAAAACTAAACCGATTTTAAAATAGTGGAGCCTTCAAATAGTGAAAGAGTTTTTCCAATAGCAATCAAAATGGTTTCAGAGCTTAGTAATAAAAAATTATCAAAGTAGTTTCAGAGCTTATCCAATGCAAAGAAATAAACAATCAAATCTTTTTTCTTTATGATACCAGTATCCATAGATTTTCTTTGATTCTACTATGGGGGTTATTACTAGCAAAAGCTAACTTGACATGAACCCATATTGCACTTGATTAAAAAGTAAAGCATTATTTAAAACAAGCAATACTTCAATCTGCTTTTAGAAACAAGAAGAGAAAGCCCAATGAGTTCCTCCGGCACATCAAGAAAGTCTGACGATAGTTCTTCTGATGAAGGTAAATTAAACTATCTAGTAAAACTCCTGACTCGGTTTTAACTTGTTCTACTTATAGAATTGTTGCACAAAACTCATGCTAAAACATTACAAATATTCATTTAAAATATATTTCTTGTAACTACGAACAAGTATCATAACATTATTTTGTTTTAATTAATTTCATTTAATTTTAACAAACAGAAATGTCTCCTGAAATTGTGCCACGACCTCGACCAAACACAAAAACGCCGCGCAGGTCTTCAGATTCTTTTATTGGTAGAAAGAATAGAAAACGCATAATGATTGTTGACTCTGACACGGACAACTCTATTGTCATAGAACAAAACAAGAACAAAAAGCTCGCCTGTCTGCAGCAAACACCTCTCAAGGTGAAGAGTAATGTTTTAGCTAATGCTATAACTGACAATTGTGATAATATAGATGTTACTCATCTAAATGATACAAATGAAAAGGATATTGAAAGTAGTGATGAAGAAAAAGATTGCCAGAAAGTGCACAATGATAAGTCTACTGATGAAATTAATGACAAAGAAGAAACTAATGACGAAGATGATGGTATTGATAAAGAAATTACTAAAGATTCTGACAACTCTATGGGTGAAGATAAAAGTGGTGAAGTGGAGAGTGACGAATATGATGATCATATGGTGATGTCTCGCGCCACACGGATGAGTATCATGGGTTTCGTGCCCAAGGAGACGGCGAGTGACGAATCCGACTACATACAGTCTGATGATGTAAGTATTGTTATTGGGAAATTACGAGTTTATCCTAAATTCATGTTTTGGAGTATAAGTTTTATTTCTGTGCATAGAATTCTTCGCGACCGGGCTCCTCTAACAGCTTGGGGGAGCTACCTGACTTCAGCGCCTCTCTTCGGATGTCGCCTGAAAAAGCAAACGATGCGAGAGAAGACAAAGATACTTCTAGATTAACTTGTTCACCTTTCACGAGTCCACTGAAAGATGTCACCAATGAATTTAATGAGTCATTTAAAGACAAATCAAACGGCAAAAGTAAAGTGGAGAACGAGATATGTGATTTGACTCACAAGGAAGTGGAAGTGTACGACCTAACGGGCAGCAAACGCGCCTCCCTCAGGAACAAAGTGCTGAGCAGCATACGGCGTGACAACTCCGGCTACAAGGAGAACGTCATCAACGATGACGTCACCATCATTGACCGCGAGCCAGAGGTCATCGCCCTCAGCAGTGACGACGAGGAGCCGGTCAGTATTTACCTCTACACGCCCCGTAGAGCTTCTTGCTCCACAAGCTCACCACCCACAAACTCTCTTTGTCTACTTTTCTCTTTTCTTCAACGGAAACTCCTAATATATATGTGCTTTTTTATATCTATGGTATATTGTGTGTGTTTTAATTTTCAACTTTTGTATTTAAAATATGTAATTTCAAGACGTGTCATTATCGAATATTTTGGAGTTCGAAAACTTAAGTAATATGCCAAAATGATTAATTCGGAACATTATAACGGTTTAATTTCAGACTACCCCATATAATTTTATTTTATCAATATGTCATGTCTATGTGGGTAAACGACTGGAGTTTGTATAGAGTGTTGTCACCACTGCCCACACCACTGTACACAGACACGCGGCGGGCCGCGAATTACTATTCACTTTGTTTATAAATTGATTTATTACAATTACGTGTGCAAATATTGTTTTGTTTGTCATAAATATATTGGAGTAAAAAAGTGATTGTGTATAGTTTGTGATATCTACAAATGTAATCATGCCTAAACAGGTAACCGCTTATTTATCCGATACTTTCAAACTTTTTACTTATTACTTTGTTTTTGTTTTAAATTCAAATCTTCAAAATCATAGCATTCAGAATTAATTACAATGTTGAAACATTGTCATTTTCTAGTAGGACAAATCATTAGTAGGACAAAGATTGTGCAAAAAAAATCCTAAAATCGTCCTACATTTATACTTCTTTTTAATTGCGATTCAATAAGGTTCTATTTTGTAATTGTAACGAGAATACAAGCGCCACTGGTAACATAGTACAATAACATAACTCATCGGCAACAGAGAACTACGATAGTTTTGAAATTTAATAAATTAAAATATAAGGAATTTTTGGTTTAATATAACTGAAGGTAAAGGAAGAGAAGAAATCTCCGAGGGTGAAGAAGTCTCCGAGTAAGAGGAGTGAGAGTAAAAGCGAGAAGGTGAGCGGGGACATGCGGCAGTACCTGCTCCCACCAAGCTACCCCAACCAGGTGGTGTACGTGAAGAAGCACGTGCGCGAGAACGAGCTGCAGAAGCTGACCGGCCTGCAGGAGGACCTCCACAACGTCAGGGTCAGTGCTCTCCGCGTCACCGGCTCATGCGCACACTTAGCATATTTTTTTAAAGATAATTTATAGAGAGATATAGAACTTCTAAAACTAAAACTTTTGTTAATGCATCGATACCGCATTTAATACGTGTGATATGTCGTGGTGGTGCAGAACCTCCTGGAGAACATGGACGTGGGCACTCTGCCCGACGGCGGCGTGCGCCTCATCGAGCGGCTGACTGCGCTGGAGCAGGCCGTGCGCCTGCAGGGGGACAAGGTCGCCAACATGCTGGTCGAACCCGGTCAGTGCAGCCACTAGCACCCACTGTCCCTACTGCTCACTCTGCCCCCTATCTTCTGCACAAAGCTCATGCTTTTACATCCCTACAGATGCTCCCACAGCAGAAGATATCGTCAAGGGCGGCTTCGACTCTGAGGACAAGGGGCTCTCCTGGGACGACATCAAGAAAGCCAGCGAGGCCGTGCAGCCGAGGATGTTTGGCAAACAAGGTGAGCGCTCGTTTCCTATGATTCAAATAAACCGATCGGTACATGGAGCCGGAGTACCGCCTTGTCACACACCGTCTGTCACTTGCCAGCGATGTCGACGCACATGGCGGAGCGCGGCCTCATCCTGGAGCGGCTGCGCGACCTGCACCAGGCCCTCGCCTCCCGCCCCCCCGAGCACCAGCTGGCGGACCCCCCGGCCGCCCTCGCCACCACGCTCATGCCGCACCAGCTCCACGCCCTCACCTGGCTGCGCTGGCGCGAGACGCAGCGCCCCGCCGGCGGCATTCTTGGTCCGTCTCCCTCCCACCATCTGCCCCCACCCCTGCCGGCCAACACAACACTACAACGTGCTCCTTTGCAGCGGACGACATGGGGCTGGGCAAGACCATCACCATGATCTCGCTGGTGGCCGGAGACAAGGAGGCGGACGACGACGGCGACGACGACAACGACGACGCCGGCCCCGGCGCCAAGCAGCGTGAGTCCTCTGCACCTGCGCACTGGGGCCCGGGCCCTAAATCTTACCGAGTTAAATAAGCTAACCGTGGAATATAACTTAGCTATTTAGTGTTTGATTTTTGTAGAAGGCAATTGTGAGAGGTCGGGTGTGTGACCGTTGCAGTGGTGCGGGGCGGCACGCTGGTGGTGTGCCCGGCCTCCCTGGTGCAGCAGTGGGCGGAGGAGGCGGCCCGGCACTGCCGCCCGCACCGCCTCGGCGTCTGCATGCACCACGGCGCCGCGCGCGCCACGCAGCCCCACCGCCTCGCGCACCACGACCTCGTCATCACCACCTACAACATACTGCTGCGCGAGGCCGAGAAGGTGCGCTCCCCTCACACTCACGTGCCCACTTCACGTACACCTCGCCGCGGGGTTCCTGTAACTGTAACTGCACGATGCCTGTGTGTGTCAGAACGGCGCGCTGATGCGCGTGCAGTGGCGGCGCTGCATCCTGGACGAGGCGCACGTGGTGCGCAACCACAAGAGCGCGACCGCGGCCGCCGTGCTGCCCGCCCGCCTGCGCGCGCGTCGCCGCTGGGCCCTCACCGGCACGCCGCTGCACAACAAGGACCTCGACCTGTTCGCGCTGCTGCGCTTCCTCGGCTGCTCGCCCTTCGACGATCTCCAGGTACTGTCTCGCCTCGGTCTACCCGCTACCCGCTACCCCCTCGCACTGTACATGGCCGCGTGTCCCGCAGATGTGGAAGAAGTGGATCGACAACAAGAGCCTGGGCGGGCAGGAGCGGCTGAGCACGATCATGCGCTGCATCATGCTGCGCCGCACCAAGCAGCAGCTGCAGGCGCGCGGCCAGCTCGCCTGCCTGCCCGCGCGCGACACGCACGACCTGGACGTGACGCTTTCGCGCGACGAGATGAACGTCTACCAGAAGCTGCTCGTGCTCTCCAAGACGCTGTTCGCGCAGTTTCTGCAGCAGCGCGCCGAGCAGCGCCACGACCAGCTCGGCGACCGCGGCGCCTACCACGCCATGCACCGCCGCATGGTCAAGCTGCAAGGTCCTCTCCTCGTTGACACACATGACCCATGACACAAGACACACACACGACGCCGCCTCGCTGTAGAATTCTTTTAAATCCACTCGACTCGCTCCACACCGCCGGTCTCGCTCGCTGCATAATCTTTTACTAGAGATCATTATTTAATTATTCGTGGTCGCGCAGGCGTGAAGCCGGTGAAGTCGCACGAGATCCTGGTGCTGCTGCTGCGTCTGCGCCAGGTCTGCTGCCACTGCGGCCTCATCGCCGCCATGCTGCGAGACGACGACTCCGCACACCCCACAGACCCCGCGCCCGACCCCGCGTCCGACCCCGCGGAGCAGGATCTGCTCGACGAACTCAACAAGCTCGTGCTCGAGGATACCACCCCTAAGAGAAAAGTACGTTTTTTAACTTCCTATATGAGTGTGCAATATTTATCTAGCAGAATCCGGACGCGATACCGATAGCGACAGTAGCTCACCTGTATCAGGTATTTGGGATACGTTTAAATGACTGAGCAACTGTTGATTGCGTTCAGAGCAAGGGCGGCGCGGCGGGGGGCGAGGACGCGGAGGAGGGCGAGGGTGAGGGCGAGGAGGGCAGCACCACGGCGGAGGCGCTGCGCTCGGTGCTGGCAGCTAACAACCCCGTGTTCGCGCTCGACAGGCCCTCCTCCAAGATCGCCGCAGTGATGGCCTGCCTGAACGAGCACGTGTTTCCCAACGAAGGTAAGCTGGCGCGTGCGGAGGTGGAGGTGCGGTGGGGGGACGTGTCGTGACGTGCAGCACAATGTCCGCAGGCGAGAAGGCGGTGGTGGTGTCGCAGTGGACGGGCGTGCTGGCGCTGGTGGAGCGCGAGCTGGGGCGTGCGGGCGTGCGCTGCGTGACGCTGAGCGGGGCGGTGGGTGTGGGCGCGCGGCCGGCGCTGGTGCGCGCGCTGAACGAGGCCGGGTCGCCGGTGCGCGTGATGCTGCTGTCGCTGACGGCGGGCGGCGTGGGGCTGAACCTGTGCGGCGCCAGCCACCTGCTGCTGCTGGACCCGCACTGGAACCCGCAGCTGGAGCAGCAGGCGCAGGACCGCGTGTACCGCGTGGGGCAGACGCGCCACGTGCACGTGTACCGCTTCATGTGCCGCGACACCGTGGAGCAGTCCATCCGCCGCCTGCAGCGCGACAAGCTGGCGCTGGCCGACAGCGTGCTCACCGGCGCGCGCTCCACCAACCACGCCAAGCTCTCCATCGAGGACCTCAAGGTGCTCTTCAACATGGCCTCCTAGCTCCTCCTAGCTCCTCCTTGTGTATACTGGTTCCGATGTCCGTTTTCATTACTGTGCTTTGCTGGACTGGAGTGTTGACTTTGAATCAAGAAGTAAAATTATAGCATTATGTGATAATTATATTGTATTAAATGTTGACTAAACTTGTCTCTCGTGTTGTACTTCTACCTTACATAAACTTATATATATTTAAATGTGACAAATGTAAATAATCAATTTTATAATATAATATCTATCTCATTTGCATTAAAACCGGTTGCTGATACATCCACTGTCGGTTTCACCAATAATTACAAAGACTTTTGTGTTATATTATAAGTAACAGATTGAAGACAACATATTATTTTTATTGAGTGTGACACAAATTAAGATTTGAAATATATTTAATTGTAATTCCTAGTTAATATGCAATAATATTTGTTATTTTACGCCTTGCTTTTTACTTCGAGAGCCATTTCCTTTCCTACATTTATACCTATATAGTTCACATTTTTTTTTATATCATAAGATGACAAACGAGCAAGCGACCACCTGAACTCGCCGAACTAGTGAGGTGACCGCTGCGTAGACATCCGCAAACACGAGACATAGTCAACTATTTTTTTTTTCGCTGGTTAAATCTCGGTACTTGGTTTGATCTCAGTTGTCCAATGTACCAGCCCGGCCTCGTTTACATTGACAGGTAATAAAACATCTTTCTATGCGTCCTCTCCTACTTCAAATCCATTTCTTATTAGAAAAGCACGAGGACTAAAATTAAGCCTAAGACACGCACACTCCTCAGACTGTACCACAGAATTGCTTACACTATGCGATGGTCTTCTTTCTGTGTCGCAGCGTTGTTGTTGCTGACGTCTAGCACTGGTCTTGTTTGCGATGAATTCAGAGTACGTGACGTTAGTACTTTACACACACTTTTACGCTTACGAATGAACTTTATACGATTAAAAAGTCATATTTTGTATTTTACATTCTTTATTAGTAAAATCAACCGTCTTCTAATGGCTTTTTGCAAATTCTTACGCAGTATAAAAATAAAATACTAACTACATACATATCTTAGAGAAACTTGGCAAAAACCTAGAGACTAAATATTTCAAACAAAGAAATAAACGCGCGTATTGCGCTCGGGGAATCGACGAGACAACGTAAGATCGCGTCGTCCAAAAATAGCCAAGTGCAGGAGCCAGCGCGGCCCCGCCAGTGACACTAGGCACCGCCCGCCATGGCCAGCGACCCCGCCATCAAGAGGCTCTGCGCAGTCATCGCGCTCTTCGTTGCCATCATTTGCATATTTGGAGGTGACCCGCTTTGTTTACTACCTAACTTCACTGACAGTGCGCTGGCTCGCTGGAATGCCCTTCATTCATAATCCTAGTCAGGTATTGCAGGTGTGTAAGGCAGTCGGTTAAAGGCATCTACTAATGTTGACATTACATGTTATTCCTATAACAAGCAAAATTTTATATGTATAATAATACTGTTTTCTAGGATTTTTGTTGAGCAAAACTGCACAATTTGCAGTTTTGCTCTATATATCGTACAGTTGACAAAACATCTGTTACGTCCCAAGGTGTAAAGCATGGAGATAATAACTTTCCATACGTCCATAGTGTAATGTCAACATTATCTGAATATAGAAATCAATGTAGTACCAGGTTGCACTCATGTGCTTTTAGAACATATAGATTTAATGCGAAAGACTGATTTTTTGAAATTGAAATTAAAAAACGGTTCTATTTTTATTTTTAAGTCTTAATGCGATCTAACCGGAACGTGGCGCATTCCTATAATTACATCACAGCTGTTTGAAGAATTGCATTGAGATTGGGAACTGATTGCAGGCTACATGCTGGGGCGCAGCGGGCGCGGCGAGGCGCGGCGTGGCAGCGACGCCGCGCTGCTCAACCTGACCGCCGCCGTAGACGGCTTGTTCAGGAGAGCGCGCCGCATCTCGCCCAAGAGCGTTCACCACAAGGACGCGGGCAAGGTGGCGGCGCGGCTGGCGGAGGCGCTGGGCGGCGGCGCGGGCGCGGGCGAGTGCGGAGCCCGCTCGGGCGCCGCGCTGGCCGAGCTGGCGCGCGCCTGCTTGCACGCCGAGCTGCACAAGGTCACCCGGGCCATCAACAATGCCTCTCTATACTTAGACTCGCTCAGGTGACAATGGATAGTCGTTCAATGCTTACATTGACACAACTCCTACTTTAATGTGTAAGCTTTTAACTATTATTATTATTATGAAGGAATGTGATTACTACGTTTTCGATGTTTAGAATTGTCGAGTTCTATCATTTAGTATTGTTATGTTTGTATGTTACATTGCGATATAAAATGAGATAATAATATAAGTATACTTGAATTATAAAGATATCAATCTGTTTGGATGAGACTACTGGAGTATCAACAGCAAGGAAAATGTTCCTGATATGGTAAAAAAGAAACAAATAGTATGCAATAACATTACATTTATTTAATCATGATTCCTTTAGTTTTTCTACCACATTATCCTCTTCTGTGAATGCGTTCCTGCCGGCGCTCGAGGCGGGCCGAGACAACTCTTCCTCCAACCTCACCGCGTCCTCTGAGCGAGAAGTTACTGTGTGCGCCTGATGGCGGCGCATCAAATACACACACATCGTGAGACGTACATCACCCTCCCTTTGGGGCCCGTTATGTTTTTTGTTTCATTCGGGATACCAGATTCTGTTAAACACACAACAATGTTATAGTAACAGTAAAGACTTAGAAAAATTATGTAAATTTTTAATGTGTCCGGAGTTCACCCTGTTCAACTTGTGCGCTTTTTAAATTTGTATAATATATTTGTACATTGTATTTTAATGATACAGAAAACACGTACATAGTTGATTCTCAACGTTCTTCATTGTTACGTCTGAGGATTTACAAGAGAGTCAGACCGGACGAGCTACTAGCGTCAGGCAAGCTCACAGAGCTGCATGATGCGCGTCGCATTCCGTTAATAGTATAGAGCTTCTTAAAGATATAACACGATATATGGCCGATAGATAAGTATTGCTCACATTACAACATGTAAACATTGCGCACGTGTGATCTTCCAAAAGAAATGTTAAAATTGCTCACAAGTGTGTGTGACGTGTGATATTGTGAGGGCGGTGCGATGCTGGCTGCTCCGGCGGGCGGCTGCGTTAGGCCGCGGGGTGCGTCGCCGCACCCGTACTTACGATTGTAACGTTCTCCTCGTCTGCGGCTTGCGGATGCGTTAGCTAACTCTCGCCACACGTGCCCCGCAAGCAAACCTCATCGCCGTCGCCTACCTGCGCCCGCAGCCGAGTGGCGTGCGAGTGTGCGTGCGGCCGCACGGGTCGCGGGTACGATCACGTATTGCGACTGGATAACGCAGGGGGCCGGTGTTGCAACGCAAACGCCTCTCGAGCGCGCCTCGCCGCCGCCTGCGCGCTCTTACTGTAGCGAGTAACGTCCGCACTGAACGCCCCGCATCGGCGGCCTCACCTCGCTTCGCTAACTTACTGCATTCACTACCATTATACTTAACACTAAGTCACCCACCAAACTACCTCTCTCTCCGGTCACACGCCTAGACGTTATCTCCTGCAATAATATAACCATTGCATGTTATGTAACAACCGCAACCGCAAATAATATAGCAACGAGCCGCAGTGCGAGACATGACACATGCAATCGGAGGATATAAATAAAAAAATAAAAGAAAATGGTAAAGGATTTAATCTATAGTAAATTATGGTACAGCTTAAAATACATTTTAATTATTCTAAAACGATATATCGTAAAATCAATTTCAATAACATTCCGTGGGGCGACGTCGTCAGCTGGTAAATCAAACCGCGAGTGCTAATTTTATTATCTTTATTGTAATACAAAATGATTTGACATAATTTGATTGTGATCGATCGGAGCGGGCTCGGTGTGCGTGGGCCCGACGGCGTCCGACCGCGGGGCGACTCGGGCGCGCCGCTGAGCGTGCGGGAGCGGACACATCCACTCATCTTACGAACGCAACTAGGCAACCCCACGGCCGGCAACGCGTTTCTCGTTTTCTCATTTTATAAATAACTGTAAATTCTTATGTAATAATTGGTACGTTAGGAACTAAATATCTTCGCTACACATTTATCGTAACGTGTTCCATATAAGTTTAAATTGAGAAATACCGGCCCGTGCCTCGCCCGGCCCGAAATGTTAACCTTATTGCCTATGTGTATCGTGTGTATCGGGGTGAGCGGTGAGACCGACAGCTCCGCTCGCGACAGTACCGACAGTTACCAACCCGCGTGACTCCCCCTAAAACAAACGTTTCACCTTAGAACATCCCTCGTGCGCCAGCCACAAGTGACTTATCCCGACTCCTCTCATCTCATCTCTTCTCACTGATAACTAAATACATATTAAAATACAACGAATGAATATTCTGCGACATATAACATTTGCTAACAAAAATAATTGACACGGAACATTTGCACTTTAATTGAATTTCGTTAATTATGATCCGATAACGTAATCGTTGCACATCGGAAATGTATAAAACCTTGAATGCACTAGGGGACAAACGGAGCGACGTGTTCACCGGACACCGGACTATCACACTACCATACACTACGCGTGTCGAAGGAATATCAACCGAACTGATCGTCGGATATTAACATTGCGTCGACGTAGACGTAGACGTAGACGAGAAGGCAGAGAGGTATCTTTCAAACAATATCCTGCACTACACTGCACTGACATACGACACGAGTGCAGACTACTCTTGCAGACGGAGGAAGCATAGGAATAGTGCGAGTCACGACCTCACCGCAGACAGCTAAATGTTTTGCATCACGCCGGGGAGGATATTTTGTTACCTAGTGTATTCTTGGTTATACTCTGACAAACAACTCTTGTAACTTTCTTAATGTTTACTTTATGCGATTTTCTTTACAAGAGGATCATTTAAAAGTGATTCAATATATATTTTTACATAAATTATTTCTGTAAGTATTACTTCAAAAATAATAATCATCAAGAAACTGCAATCATCATTGTATAATCAAATCTGGTTTTAGAATGTGTATCAGTGATTTTGTAGCACAAAATTTGTCAACTACAGACTGAGTCATGAGAAAACTTCACTTGTGTCTAACAATAAACTCACCGTTGACAGACAATTATTCTATGTATACACACGAGTTGTGATGCATGCAGTTACTTGATAGTTGTAAAGTGTGACCAGGTTCAGTCAGGTCAGCGAGGTGGTGGTGGTAACTTACCTGCCCATTGGTGGGTACTGCTGTGCATAGGGGTCTCTGTCGTAGCCGCCAGCAACACCCGCCGCGCCACGCCTGAAACATACAATATCATTCATTAGAGACACTAACAACAAAGGCAAATGAATGGAAATTATTACTATTATATTGTTATAACTTTAAAGTACAAAATTGTTGTAAAATAGTAAATAATTAAGTAGCATACTAAGTCTAGATTCTTGATCCAAAATACTCTAAAGAATTTGGGATAGGCATAATGTATGTTCAGATGTCTAAGCATGACGTTTAATGACAAATATACTGTGAGGGTGAGGTGTATATGTACATATGTATGTATGCAGATTTTGTGTACATAATCACAATGAGACTTCATAAAGAAGCAACAAAATAATGCTAAAACACTGACATGGGTGGTGGTGAACGCCTGCTGAACATATCCGCAGCGGGAATGGGCGCGGCGCGAGGCGGCGGCCGTTCGTATGCCGCGGGCATAGGCCCCGGCCTCATCGGCGCTCTCCGGTCCATCATGTCCCTCTCGTCACCGTACATGCCTGCGCGCCTGTCCTCCGCATACATGCCCGTCATATCCTCAGCTGCATACCCGCGTCGGTCGTCGTACATTGGCGGTGCACCGTACTGGTCGCGGCCGCGCCCGTCCATTAGTGCAAACCCTCGTCGGTCTTCGCCTCCGTAGCCATTGTACCCGCGGTCGTCGTAGCCCATAGGCCGTTCCATGCTTCGGTCGTATGGCGGTGCGCCCATACCATTCCGCATTGGCATTCCACCACCCATGGGGGGGCCGCGCATATCGCCGCCTCTCATCGGGCCCATTGGCCGGGCGTCCCTCATATAAGGAGCGTCCCTGGTCGGCGGACCCCCGCGCATAGGTCCTCCGGAGCGCCTGTCCATGGATCCTCTCATTCCACCTCGCATACCACCGCGTGCCCCGCCGCCGCGTTGCCCGCGTTCCTTGATACGTCCTCTCTCTACTGTTATAACACCTCCATTGAACGTCGTATTGTTTAAGCTACGGATGGCGGCCGCGGCTTGCTCTTCGGTCTGCATATGTACGAATCCGCATCTGTTCATTATGTCGCATTCTGTAACTACTCCGAACCGCTCAAATAACTTCCGAAGATCTTCCGGCTTGGACCCCTGGGGCAAGCTACCGACGAAAACTTTAGTTTGCTGAAAACATTATTAATTTTATCAATTTCATTCAATTTACATAACATACAAAAAAAATAACAATTAACACATACCGGCACCATTTTGTCGCTTATAACACTTTGTTCTAATTATTTTTTCAATTATTTTATAAAACTCAGTACACGTGCATTTATAACAAAGTACCGCAATCCCGCTTCTTTTAGCAACAAAATGGCGGCGGCAGACGATGTTTTTAATGAAGTGAAGATAAATGACGTTTTAGAAATTAGAACCGTTCGTTTGTTTGGAGCTCTAAGCTGTCGTATTTGATAGTAAACCGTACTTTACGGTATAATTGGTCACAATGCACTACTTGTCAAATCTTTGCTCATTCTATTGGTTAAAATGGAATGCGTCGTTTTAATTTAGCCAATCAAATTGAAGCAAAGAGTACCAAAGCTTCTTGGTCTTGCCATAATTTTATGTCCGGTTTCGTCCATAGACTTTTTGCTTATGGACGAAGAAGCATTTATTATACACCTAAATCCATATTCCTATGTGGATATTAAATAAAACCCCGAGTTAACTAGTGTTGCTGTTTACATTATTATAGCTGTGCCCTGGGAATGCGAGCGTCAAGGAAAACGAGATGGGACGTAAAGGGAATACCGGCTAAAATATTAATAGAGAAGAAATCAGGTGGTACTTGGAGTAGTTTCACTGAGTGCCGAAATAGGCACTACCAGGCACTACTCTGAAACTGTTACTGTTGCCAGCTTAACTATACTTTAACTGCTTATTCGTAGGAGCATCGAAATAATACCAGAAAAGTCAAAAGGCAGAATAAAAAATAATTAGTAAATATTCCTTTATTCAGCGTATTCAAAATAATTTTGCCGAATGAATCGCGATTGCCAAATAAGAGACGAGACGCACACAATGTTCTGTTTTGAAGCGAAGCGCCGTCCTTTGCAGCCGGCCCGCATCGCGGCTGTACCGCACCGAGGTCGCGGGAGAAGCTACATAAGCGTTTCGCATACAAGTTACTTGCATGCAATGCATCACATCAAAAATTTGAAATTATAATTACCATTTCACTATAAAAATACAGTTTAATAATCGGTCTTATAAATATATCTCTACCGAAACGAAAGAGATCTTTTGTATTTTACAAATTACAAGATAACTAAAATATCAACCATAACTTTTTCTCAGATGTAGCTTTCAGTCTCCACATTTTTTTCTTGCGATACTTATTATATTTCCGAGTAAATTTACAAATAAATAATCGAGTTAAGTACTTTATTATATAACTATTCTTATTTGTTAAAATCTTTGTACGGGGTAAAAGTACAATGGCGTAAGTTGCACGGTAACACGAAATAAAAATCAATAAACCATTCTTAAAATATAAATAATCAAAATAATATTAAAAAACAAAAAGAAAAGCATTCAATACAAACATGGTAACGTCTAATAAAAGCATATTTAGATAAATATTCTTTGGAAAGGAAAAACTGTTAACACTTTAATTTATTTGGATATTTGTATCGGTTCGTAACAAAATATTTCTTCATTTATATTTTCAAATAACCGTGTCATTACAATCTTCTAACAGCATTCGAGCAAAAAAGGAGATCATAGTATGTTTTTCTAGAGGTGTTTCACAGCCAACGAAACTGTTATTAAAAATTGTAAACATATCCGATAAAATATCGAGGGACTAGTATCTGATATCATTTTAGTTAGATAAAAAGAGGTTGTAAGTATGACGCCATAAGGTGTAATGAAGGATATGTTTGTCCATACTTTAGCATAATCTAAAATGAACAACAACGCGACTGACATCCGCTATAGTTATTATGTTAAATAGCCTGTTCTATTGTAAGCAGTTTGTTTACATAAACAAAGGAGAGGAGAGGCGCGGGCCGCCGCCACCTCCGCCGCCGCCTCGACTGGCATCCATCTTGTCTTTGTATTAAATTAAAATATCAAATAACAAACAAAAACAATGATAATCTCATAAATAGATATTTTACCACATCGCTTTTGAGTAAAATTATCTTATATGCTTACATTAATTTACCAAATGTATAATACGTATATGATATAAATGATATTTATCAAACAGTTGCCGCTACAAATATATTAATAACAATATGTCGTTCAATCAATCTTCACGCGATAACATTAAACCGAGATTCTGTTCATCACTTCAAAGTTATAGTCACTCTATTTCAAACCGTTGTTATTATAATATTACTGAATGTTTTAAATAGTTTATTAAGATGATGTTATATCGATGGATAAATAGAAAAAGTGATAAGTTTTCAAATGCAGTCACCATTAACTACATATTCATTTTGTCTATTCTATAAAAATTGTGACAGAGTTTTCAAACTTAACTCGCACACATGTAAATGATTTTGGAAAGGTGACATTGACAATTATCCATCTGTCACATGACGGAGTTGCAGTCACATCGGCACACAAACAAACAAACAAACAAACAAACACACGCACACCATCCTGTAGCACCGATAATATAAATCTGTCAGGTACTAGAGCTAGGCACCGATCACTTGTAAACACATAGATGGCTCACAATTCATACTTTCTCTTCCATATTTGAGATCGTCTTTATCACCAGCACATACACAGTAGATATATGTAGAGAAACAATATTCATGAAATTGATGAAATTCATTTACACTCATGATACTGACGAGAGCTGTTTCAGAAGAAGTTTGCGTTGACACATTCGTCACATGACTAGCTAGATGCAGCTAACAGTCACCCAGCAATGTGTTGACTCCTCCATCTATGTATTTAAATCTTTGGTTAAGCCACAGGTGATGAAGCACTCATCATTTCCTAGGCGAGATCTAAGCACTAGACTAGCGACACAACATTTAGGACGTCTACGTGTGATCACAACGTTTCATCTTCATAAGATTCTTCTCCGCTAGATTGTATTAACACTATTTATTGCTAGTTAAGGCGAGGCTCCTAAGTCTTATGTTATTTAGAGACAGGAACGTAAGCAAATGTGCACATTTTTGACGAAGGTTAGGTAAGAAAACAGAGAAAACCTCATGATTTGTGATGTTCCAAACATCCAATCATGATGATCGCCGCGACGCGCGATGATCGTGGTATGACACGAGAGGAAGCTCCTCAGTTCTCCTCGTTGCGGTGGCGAAGTTACAAGATAGTTTACCGCCACATTT
>NW_013531688.1:108862-114422 GCF_000836235.2 Papilio xuthus | reverse complement strand
GGGCGGCGAGGCGGGGCGCTGCGGGGAGGGGGTGCGGGTCTCGCACTCCGCTTCTTCCTCCACGCGTCTGACTCCTTCTGGTATCGGCCTGAAATCAAACGCGATGAATTGATTTTTGTGTGTGTAGGGCACACGCCCCAAACACACATAGACATGTTTGGGGCGTGTGCGGGGTGCGCGCGGGACGTATGCGGGGTGCGCGCGGGACGTGTGCGGATTGCGTGCGGGGCGTGTGCAGGGTGCGCGCGGGACGTGTGCGGATTGCGTGTGGGGTGTGTGCGTGTCGTGTGCCGACGCAGTAGGGGTTGCGTGTGCGTGTGGGGTGTGTGTGCGGGGCGCGTGCGGGGTGCGTGCGGGGCGCACCTGTAGTAGCGGCGCGTGGTGATGGGCGCGAGCGCGGCCAGCAGACGCAGCAGCGAGTGGCGCTGGGCGCGCGCCGCCAGCCGCTCGGGCGGCAGGTCGACGCAGTAGGGGTTGCGCGCGTCGCCAAGGAAGGGCGCGACGTGGTTCTCGAGGCGCAGCACGAGCAGCAGCACCTCCTCGAGGTCGGCCTCGCTGGCGCCGCAGAGGAACTGCGCGAAGTGTATGTTGGAGACGCAGCCGTCGCGGCGGTCGGCGTCGGCGCACAGGTCGGCGTCGCGGCAGTACAGGTAGAGGAAGTCGCTCAGCTGCTTCGCCACCACCGCGCACCTGTCCTTGTCGCACATCTTCGCCGGCGGACCCTGCGCACCACACCACACGTAACCGTACACCTCTCACCTCATCTACTTACATCCTGCTACTTATTTATAATAATATTTAAAAGTAATCCAATATAAGTTGAATACAATATAACAACAACTTGTACAGTATTGCGACAGTAAAATGTTAGTGTCTTGTTATGTTTCATGCATTAAATCCACAATCAATTAAATAAAATCTGATATAATTTTATATACATATATGCATGCAAGCAATTTGTTGGTAAGAGGTGTGTCATCACTCTTTAGGAAAAGTGTTAAAGTTAAAAGCGTAACTATGTAATGTGAAATGCAGTACAGTAGAGTAGAGTAGAGTAGAGTAGAGTAGAGTAGAGTACACGATGTGGCGAGTAGCTGCATGCTTATACCGATGTCACCTTTACATTGTAGGGCATGCGCAGCGTGGCGGCGGCGCGGCGCAGGAAGCGCAGCAGCAGCGCCGCGTGCTGCGCCGCCTGCTCCCCGCCCGCGCACGACACGCGCTTCAGCACGTGCGTCAGGTACAGCCCGAACGCGCGCCGCCCCTCGCTGCCCCTGCGCACGCGCACACAATCTCACTGCCGCTGCCGCACAGTGGCGCACACACAGATACCGAGAGGAGATACCGACGTGAGCTTGAGTCCGTCGAGCAGCTGCTGCTTGATGAGGTCCTTGGCGCGGCGCGCGTCCCGCGGCGGCGGCGCGCTCTCGGCCAGGTGCACGGCCGGCGCCGCGCCCGCTATCGCCACCGTCTCGTAGCGCCGCAGCCTGCAACACGAGCCGGCCTTTAGAGCCGCCCCTGACCCGGTACCCTGGCTGGTGGGGCGCTGTGGGGCGCTGTGGTGCGCGGCGCTCACCGCTGCGGCGTGTCCGTGTCCAGGTCGGGGTCGGTGTGCGCGGCGGCCTGCCGGAAGTGCGGCAACACGTGCGCGTGCACCAGCAGGTTGTAGTTGTGCTGCAGGGCGGCGTACGGCGCGTTGCTGTTCACCGAGGTGGAGCACACCGGGATGCCGGTCACGGGATCTGCCGGCGACGCGACACCGCACTCAGTGACCGATCTCACGCATCGCACCATACGTGACCGTTTGAAATTCTTACCCAGGTACTGGGCGTATTTCTGCCAGGAGTTCTGAGAGGGGAAGATGCGCACGAAGCCGCCGCGGCGCACGTACTGGGCCCGCACGGCGCGCACTATGCGCAGCTCCTCTCCCGCCAGCCCCGCGCCGCCCGCGCCCGCCCCGCCGCGCCGCACGCACACGTTCTCCGCGGAGTGCACGCGCCGGCACTGTGTTTGTGTTACAACAATAGTTGAACCTGCCACCGTTGCTAACAAATGATATGATAGATATGAGACAGCGACAGCGAGACCGACCGCGCCGATCCTCATCCGGAGCGAGTTGGTGTGGCCGGCGAGGTCCTGGCCGGGCGGCGGCACGGCCGGCAGCCCCACCAGCGTCAGCGTGTCCGCCAGGAGCGCAGACTTGACGCGCGCGTCCAGCGGACTCTCGCACGCCAGGCTGCTCGCACATCAATGTAACAGATATAACATATCTCTAACCGAAATAACCCCAACATTTTTTACTCTGATAATCAAGAAGGAGAGATACGCACCTGGGTGACAGATTTATTTCTAGCAACCACGGCTTTAAATTTTCATCTACCAGGATATCGTAGCCGAAGAGCTCTAGAAAAAAACAACAATTAGAGCCTGCAGCCGGCGAGGTTGACGGAGGGGGAGACGGGGTGGGGAGGAGGACCGACCGAAGCAGTTGAAGACGTTGGGCACGAAGACCCTGGCGGCAGCGGCCATGGTGTGCGCGGAGCAGAGCACGGACTTGACGACGAGGTCCTCGACGGCGGCCATGAGCGCGCGCGTGTCGCGGCCCTGCGCGCGCAGCGTGCGCAGCAGCGCCGACAGCGTCCACTTGTGCCCCACGTCACCCGCCACCGGGTCCTCGCACCTGCACAACAGCACCACTGCACGACCGCACAACGCACACTCCCACGTGCCCAGTGTACCGAGCTCACTCACTTGATGTAGTCGGTGTGGTACTTGTTGATGCTGTAGTTGCAGAGATGCATGCAGGGGTTCCACAGGTTCTTGTTGGTCTTGTCGTACTTGACGGTGGCGAAGCGCACGAGGCCCTCCTCGTACAGGTACACGAGCAGAGGGTCCACGGAGGTGACGCACACGTACAGCCGCAGGTCGCACTTGTGCCCGCCGATCAGCAGCGGCCGGTCGATGTACTTCGCCACCACCACGTTGTCGCCCTTCGGGATCTGGTCCGGCTGCGGCGAGGGGGAGATACCGCTTCGTTTAAACCTCTTAAATATATGATAAGTAGGAAGCGGCAGGGTGCGCGCTCACCGTGTTCACGATGTAGATGCCGCGGCCACGACTGGAGGCGGCGGGCTTCACTATCCAGGGCCCCTTGGTGCGGTAGTGCGCCGTGCACAGCTCCTTGTACTCGGTGGGCATCAGGAACGTCGTCGGGATGAAGTCGAAGTTCTTCACGCCGCGGAAATACTGCATCTTCTCGATGTTCTTGAACAGCTTGTCCTTGCGCGTCAGCTCGTACGACCTGATAGTCGGGTAAACATTACAACTCAGTACTCTACAACTCTCTTATTAAAGTAATGAAAGTAATACAGAGAATATAAAGGATCAATGTTGCGGCGGACCGAGGGAAGTGGTTGACCCTCTGGTAGGGCGAGAGCGCCCGCAGCACGTCCGGCTTGGGGTGCAGGCCGGCCCACATCAGGTTGAAGTCCTTGGAGTCCGGCGGCGCCTCCTGCAGACCGTGCGCCTGCAGCAGCCGGTGCAGCAGCTTGGTCTCCGTGTTCACCAGCTTGTAGGTGGCCTGCAGGATGCGCGCCGGCATGTTGCTGCTCTCCAGCACCTGCACACACCCGCCATGTATCGACGCCGCCTCTTCGCCTGGAACATACATAGCACGCTCCGTACCTTTACACTGTCTATTTCCTTAACTAACGTATTTTCCGAATCTTGGCTGTCTTGTGGCGAGACACAACGTTTGACTTGTGGCAATTTTTGCTTGCTCTTTCCTTTAGTTTTCTTGTTTTTCTTATCGTCTTTGTTTTCTGAAATGCACAATTGTAAATTTAGTCGAGCCGCGGAGGGTTTGCATAATGAATAACTTTACATAATATAATATGATGGTTAAAATATATCACCTGTGGGCGGCGGATCCTCTGGCGGCTTGATGTTGGCGGTGGTGTTCTCGACATCGAGATGCTTCTTGAGCGTGATCTTGCTGAGGTCGTGCAGCACGTCGTCGATGTCGCGCTGGTGGTGCGCCGGCTCGTGGCCCTGCTCCTCGACGGGCGCGGCCTCGGGCAGCTCGCTGTCGCTCACGTGCCGCACCACGTAAGCCTGCCCGTTCATCTTTGTGCCGGTACCGAACGTCTCCATCACGTCGTGCATTATATTCTTTGGTCTGACGCTCAAAGAGTGCGGCTCGGACACCAGTCTTTTGGCCATATTTTTGGCTTTGTTCAGGAGGATGTTATTCCCCGTGTTGTTCCCGACGCTCTTGGTCGCCGACTCCATGGAGGGCGTCCGGGAGGCGAGGACGCAGGACCTGAACACGAGCACGGCCGCCTTGGAGCCGATGGGCCCGCCCGTCACCCAGTCTGCGACCGAGCCCTCTTGGTCGCTCCCATCCTTTGTCTCCTCCTCTGTTTTCCTCATGATGTCGGCCTTTTTCGAGATGGTCTTTTGAAGGCCCGAAGTAGACGGATCTGTTGTTTCTGGTGATACATGTGGACTGAAATTTATAAAAGTTGAAATTAATTTGTCATGTAACTATAACAATGTTTGTGCGAAGTGCGGTCTGGTGCTGTGCTGTGCTCGCTCTGCTTCTTATTGAGACAAATATTTGTTCTATACACATATGATTTTTAGTTTTTACTTATTCTTGATTAAAAATTGCACACTTTGTCCTTTAAAGGAGGGTTGTCTATTAAGCTTAATAGCTATTTACTGTGAACAAGATAGCGTTAAAAAGTAATTATGAGAGAATTCATGCGACCAATTAACGAATATTAAACAAATAAAATGAAGCATTCTAGCAGGGTCGACATTGAGCTAGAAATTAATTTACCTGACCTGGTAATGTAGACAATTTTGTTAAATGTCAAAAGTGTGTGAAGACTAAAACAGTTTAAAGACAATAAAATCGAGTGAAATTCATAAAGGTATTGCATGTAATTGCGAGAACATAACGCGGCTGACATTTAATCCAGGTCATGGAAATTGCCGTTAAACACAACGTTGTGACACTAAATGCAGCCGCGTTGCCATTTAATTAAAGCAATTTCGATTACCAATCGATTTAGTTGTCCTCGCAGTAAGAATGAATTATAGTGCGCCATTAAACCGATCCAGCGGAGATATTCGTTCACATACGACTAGTACAAAGCATTCCTCGGACTACTGGACTTAATTTTATTACTTCAAAACATCAACAAAACTTAATTAGTAGTCTACGTGTTCTCCCAATCTATGTTTTACATCGATGCATTATTTCAGCGGAATCTCTGCAGCCGTTCTTCATACATTGTAGCAAAATCCATCCATCGGTACATCCAAACATTTGGTATCTATAATATTAGTATGCTTTTACAACGGAGAAGTATTTTTAAAGCAACCTATGTCCCCTAGTGTTTGTAATTCAACGTTTTAGCTAATGATGTAATGAGATATTTAACACCCTGGCATACATTAAACATTATGGCACAGTGGACAGTGTACACTCATCGTCCATCACAAGGTGCGATACGACGCGCCGTTATGATCTATGGACCGGGGGGGGGGGGGG
>NW_013531688.1:90738-108816 GCF_000836235.2 Papilio xuthus | reverse complement strand
GGGGGGGGGGGGGGGAAAGATGGTGGTGCTCGGCGCGTGCAGCCGCCCTACATGGCTTAGTGCGCTCTGAGCTGAATCCTAATGGACACTCGCTATACACAGAAAACATCAAACAAACTTACAATGTGGGTTTACACTGCGTTTTAAATACCTACAAAATGTACAATAGTTTATAAAGTTCGTCAGAAACACACAGTGAATATAAATATCGTCATTCCTTTAATGTTTATTTATTTCTTTCTATATGGTTAATACTTTTTTATTTATTTTTTTCAAAGTGAACGACAGTTTAGAACGCGAAACTGTTCACAAAGTTAATTGCAACGTGGGAATTATGTAAAGTTAAGACAATGTTGCGCTAAAACACATCGCATCAATTACAATATGCATCAGTTTAAAAAGAAAAAAACAATACTCTTTTTATTGTTTTTTGTTCTTGTGTGGCATAAAAATGAACTTCATTTTCATGTATTTACCATTTTGTTTTATACAACGTACGAATATCGATTTCAATGGGTTAATGAAAATTGCACACTCAGAGTGCGGAGAAGTCGTGTTGGTACAAAAGCTCGTGTGTAGTACATACATACTGCACGAATGAATAATGCACAGAGCTCTTCAGAGCACTCTATTGTTTCCGAAACCTGCGACTCCTGCTCTCTTTTGAAATGTTGCTATAACGTGCAGTAACCCAAATGCAGTACCTTAACTACTTCCAATTTAGGTACTGTGTTCTAATTACTCTGTGTATTAGACGAACACTAATAACTAATGAAAAAAAGCGTTTACTAATGTTTCATTGTAAATTAATAATTTTATCACTTGTAAGTACAAGTTTTGGTAAGTACAATGTACAATGTGAGCACACACCGCGTTGTCATGGTTACCAAGGATGGTATCCTTAGCGATCATAGGCATGCTCTCTGAGACAAAAAAACCTATTAGTATCAAGCTTCATAATGACTTGACTTGAAAATTAGTAATGAGTCAATTAAGACAAAAGAGTATTTCGAGTACTATTATTATTCTTAGCCAATGTATTTTGTATCCCTCAAGGGTGAGTGAAAATGTCTAATTAAAGATCGAGGAGGCGAATGAATGACTCATCGTCATAAAAATATTTCCTCTGTCGCTGCGGCGCGGATTATCTCCGCACCACACGCGTCGTCGTTGCGTGTCCAATCTGGGATGTATAACGCGCGATAACTGCTAGGGCCAGCCCTAGGTACAAGTCGCGTGCACTAAATTGCCTGGATACCGCACATACGGTTCACGTCGGAGACTACCACACTATACTCACTTAATAGTACCAGTTCATGCAATAATAATGTTTGCGGGCTCGATAAAGGATTTGTAATAAATCAATAACCACTGCAAAAAATAATGAGATATTATTATTAGTCTCATAGTAAAAATTGAAGTTTCATGTTAATAATAATTTAATACTTCATGTAGAAACTTATGTCTATGCTGCAACCAATAGAGGAAGCATTGCCCAACTGCTGCAGCTGCAGTCTGTGCCAATGGCAACGTCCGCTTCCGCCCCCGCTGCCGCCGGTGCTGTAGCCGCAGCGTTACACGACCAATACCAATCTAACAGTGGTAGAGCCCGCTAACAGTGGTAGAGCCCGCTAACAGTGGTAGAGCCCGCTAACAGTGGTAGAACCCGCTAACAGCGGTAGAGCCCGCTAACAGTGGTAGTACCCGCTAACAGCGGTAGAGCCCGCTTTAACATCTTCGCAAGAATTGGCCCGGCTCGCCCGGTAAAATACCACGACCACACAGAAGACAGGCATCAAGTGGAAGCAATTCCGCGTTTCGTCTGATGAGTATGCGTCCCGGAGGCTTAATTTTCTCCTCTTTCTCTTCCTAGCCTTTTTCTTCTACGGAAAGGATGGAAAGTGGAAGTGGACTTCCGGATGAGAGTATGCATAGGAAGGGAAAATATTTTCTTCCTGTGCATCCTCTTCTCCGTCGACTAAAGGTAGGCAACGCATATGCAATTGCGTATGTCTATGGGCAACGGTCACTTCGCTATTTCAGCGATTTCAGGTGACCGCTCGATCGTTTGCCACCTTATGATATAATATAAAAAAATCTTTTGCAAGCTGATTCACTTGTTAACTACAGTTAAAAATTTGCGTGCATAGTTATAAGGGCTCACTGTTTGATTTGATTGAGTATATAGGATCAAAATTCAACGATAATCTGGTTTGTAGGCCGTCTCTTTTTACCTTTTTCCTGTTAAACGCTGATAAATTAGTCATTAAGACAGCTAAATATTTTATTTGCATAGCGATTTACGGTACCCAGTAATTTCCATAAATGGTAACGATGCATGAAATTGAAAAGTTTAACGAGGCGAAGGAACGGGGGCTGCTAATAGAAATGTGCTATCCTGATTTACTGAGCTACGGGTTATGAGCTGAACATCACACAACTTGATAACATCTGCGATAAATCAACACTACACTCAAATCATTCTGTACATTTATTTTTCTTCCAGTACTGCTGCAATTAATACTTTGCAAAGTTTTACTGAGACCTTGTGCAGATGTTATCTTAGAAAAAATATTCTGTTGAAGATAACTTTAATTGCAAACCATAATTAAATTAATCTATGCATACAGCTGCAAGTAGAAATGACGACACGATTCTGTAAACATTTTAAACGCGATTTTATGTAAATTTGCAATTTAATTAAAAGTGGAGCTTTCACCAAATTGCCGCAAGGTAAGTGGAAAGAGTTCACGCTAACGATACGATACGCCGAGTACCGATAGCGAGCGATCTCAGCTTCAAGATAGCGGGCAGACAGACAACTTTCAGTTGGGCGCAGGCGCTGTGTTACGCCTCGCTCTCGCACTGCCGGAGTCTCACTGACCTTACCTTAAACAGATTGTAAACTAGCGCACGGCATTGCCCTTGCTGCCAGCTACAGGAGGATTAGCTCGGCCCTTAACCGACTACACACGGCAACATGTCAATGTATTTTGTACAGTTAAGGAGATTCCAGTTGGTGACTTATTACAACGGTAACTTATGGCATGCTTGTTTCTGCTATATGTAACTCAAATTTTGTCAAAATATCGGATCAACTTTATTAGAGAAACATTAGTAATGCTTGAAATAAGTGCAAGACACCGGTGGACATGCAAATGTTTCTCCGAGTGCCGCCCCCGCACCTCCCCTCATCACCATAGCAATGTGAAAACGCTTGACACCGCTCGCGCTCGCCGCGCTCTCCGCGCCCGCTCACTGATACAGCCTGAGCACAACGAAATAATTACTTACTTGATAATTTACATACTATTTTGTATATTAAAATATATCCTATATACTTATTTATATAGCACAATCGAAATCTACTCTTATCCACTCGATAGAAAACTTTTATTTTTTATGTTTAGAAAATTATAAATGTTATTTAATTATTTCCGATTTCTTAAACTCAATAGGATGTTTAAATGTATACAATGTTGATCGTTCATTATTAAGATTCTAATCGACGTTACAATTGAATAACATTTACATAAGTAATTCATTGCGTACTCACACAAAAATTTTGCCCATGAATGTGGATCAGACAATAGACTGAGTCAGCGTGCGGAAACGCCTCAGCGGCTGCGGGGGAGAGGGAATTGACAGGCGCCGTGTCGCTTAATTAACAATTTCGCGCGCTTTTCGGTGGCACCGTCGTCCGCTGTCGGTCGCGGTCGGCGGGCCGGAGACGACTGAAGTAAATGCTGGCGCCGCCGCTAGCGACCCATTGCCGTGAAGGGGGTTGCTATGGCTGTCTCTCACCGTTGCCACAATACCCCACGCATATTTTGGATTGAACTACACAAAAACTAAAGGGTGGCTGTCAATATATTTTCGAAATCAAAATGTACATACCTTTCCATACTACTTCTTAGGAATGGGTGGGATGGAGCACTAAAATTTAATACAACTATTTATAATGAATTTATTACAACTAAAAAGGTATAGCTACAATAAAAATATCTAAAATCGAACCCGCACCAGGATGGTTTTTATTTATTTCATGACCTAACACGATTCCGACTTTAAGTAGCGTGATAAGTCGCTCATCAGGGGGAGGTTCGTACGTGGTACAGGATAAAGTTCTTTATTAGTTCTTAGTTTTTATGAGTAGGTACTTAAAAACTTTTCCTTTATCAGGATTATTTTGTATTCACAAAATATATACCAATGTTTTTAATCCTCATTACATGACAAAATTCCCGCGATGTTACCTGCCTAATTTTTTTTCTGAGCTTATATCTACCTTCATAAAATAATTGCATCATAAAAAAATGTGCCTGAACTAATCATTAATGTAACTTATATCTGTGTATTATAAACAAGTTCTAATCTATATTCATTAGAACTTTTTAAGTTATCTAGCGAGGTTAGCGACTGGCGTGTATTTAGCGGCGGTTCCCGCATTACGACTGCATGACTACCGCCACAATGCAGTACTCTGCATTACGCGAACACATCTTATTGAATGGGATTTTCAAAGTTGAATATTATAACTATTTTATAACAGCATGTTTAGATATCATAATAATTGAATAACAAATAATGCATTTATAATCTAAGAACATTCTATTCTCTGGTATGAAACACATCAAATGAACTTTCACTTCCTTCTCATATAATTATATTATAACCATCTCAGTAATCCATATATACAAAAATTCTTCCATTCAAACAAGTCACAGAAATTAACAGAATTTGATTTAAATACTAGCTACAGGTACTAAGTTATAAAAATTCAGAAACATGCTTTCATTCATAAAGACAAATATAATATATAAATCTTAGATAAAATAAAATAAATAGCGATGAGGTAATACGAAGGACAAGTGTTGTCATGCTCAACATAAAGCAATTCAACAAGCTGCATGGCATAACCTTGTTTGACATAGCATAAGCCGCCTTGATAAAAACTCACCTAAATAATTTTTGCTATATTCTTCTTATAAATTTAAAATAGAAAATCTAGTTCTAACTAGGATCCTATTAGAATTTAAAAGTGATAAGAATCTAAATCAATGTAAAAGAATCAATATTCAGGTATTGAATTTAATATCTATAAGGAACCTACTGTCATCTTTATGACTTCAATAATTAGAACAGGTATTTTATAAAACCTAGCTCCGATGTTACCCATTTTAATTGAAACATCTAAACCAAAATCTATTAAATGATGGTATTCAATATTTGTGATGTTATAATATTTCTACCTTGGTTAAGCATTTATTTCCCTTGTGAATATCAGAGAGTTTCTAAGTCATTCTGTCTTTTAAAAATAAACTTTGACTGTAAATATATAAAATGATATTGTATATATAAAAAATAATTAAAACATGTAAAGAATTATAAAGATGGTGTGAGATTGCTCAGCCTCTGCTTCCATGTAAGTATAAAAGTGTGCTGATGTGTATACGGACGGAATGGACATCAAAATCATAAATAATATGTAAAGTAAACATGATTAAAAAAACGAAATTCAACAGTAATTACAGAAAAACTGTATGAATTTTGAAAGTGGTTAATGGTTGTATGTATGTTTCTCAAATGATATATAAATACATATATTAACCTGGTGTGTGGACGGACGTGGTTGCATTTTGTGTGTACTTTGGGAAAGTCATCAGAGGGTACCTTAAAATTGGATGCGCTGGTCTTCCTGCCCTGCATGCCTCTTACCAAACAACACGACAACTTTATTAATAAAATTTAATTATAATGGTATTAATTATCCTATTGCAAATAATAATATATACTGTATTAAATAAATAAATTTTCAACAGACCAGCGGCGGTTATTGTCAAATTCTTAATAATTTATATTTGTAGTAATCCAAAGTTATTTGCGCCAGTCGCGCAAGCAGTACATAGCGGAAGCGTTTTCACAACACCGTATACGCCAAAACATACAAAAATCGATATCTTTATGCGGTAATAGCGAAATTTTACAAATTGCTTTTCACGTCATTCATATAATTTTTATAACAATATTACTTACGATTCTGACAATCAATTTTCTTCGCCGATGTTTTCCGGTCGAAGATCTTTTGAACACTGAAAATTTCACATTTCTGAATTGTGTTACAATTTTTTGAGAGTTTTGTTTGTTTTAGGTAAAATATTACAATTTTGATAGATCCATTTCTTCGTCTTTCAAATTTAGCACACGCGCGTCATTCACACTCATAGATGCGTTCGCGTATTTGATGATATTTATTTTGAATTTAATTCTTTAAATAAATAGAAGTCTATTGTATTATACATAGTGGAGAATATCAATATTACTACAATTAATGTATTTATTTCTAGTTCTCAAAATATCGGCTATTTTGGTGTGTGTTAGTCGAAACATTTTTTAACCTTTATCTGTCTAATCTGTGAATTGACAGAATTTGTCAATCACTGTCAACCTGGCATCAAATTCAAAACTTTACTCAAAACGAAATATTTTTGTTGTTATATTGAATTGCGTTTCCATTCTTATTTGTATTTTAGGATTTAATAACATAACGGTTCTTATTTCTTTTCATTTTTAAAAAACTTACAATGACAGAAGTTCAGTTGCAAGAATTTAAACTTGAGCCAAATTCTGAACTTCGTTTTGAAGTAGAGTCAAAAAATGAAAAAGTAGTTCTTGAGGTATTACATTCAAATAGCAGGTTTAAAACTATATTTTCACAGAAACTGTTTAATACTTTAAAGGTATAATTTAATTCATAGGTTAAAAGTGGCTACGCTGAGCTGTTTGGGACAGAGTTGGTGAAGGGGAAGCCATATGAATTTCATACAGGTGCTAAGGTTGCTGTGTTTACGTGGCACGGCTGCATAGTAGAGCTCAGAGGCAGGACAGAAGTTAGTTATGTGGCGAAGGAGACGCCAATGGTATAGTGTGTTTAAGTTATATTGGTGCTGTTTTGCAATAGCAAGGATATAGCTTAGGAAATTGAGCGGAGGAAAGAATCACTAGAAAGATTAAGTTAAGGATAGTAAAAATATTCTTTTTTTTAAGTTAAATAAAAGCACACTTCTTTTTGTTATATATGCACTTGTTCATAATTTTTTTAAACTATGATTATTGTTCCAGGTTATCTATCTAAATGTTCATGCGGCATTGGAGCAGCAAAGGGTTGCTGCAGAGCAAGAGAACACACGGGGCCCTGTCACCATGATCGTGGGCCCAGGGGATGTGGGCAAGTCCACACTCACACGTCTGTTGCTCAACTATGCGGTGCGGATGGGCCGCAGACCTATTTATGTGGACCTAGATGTTGGCCAAGGTCACATTAGTGTCCCAGGGACTATTGGTAATCATTCTAAAATTTGCTAATAAAAAGTAGATTAAATTAAATAAAATTTAATAATTATTTAACTGAATATCGTGTAGGTGCGCTCCTTGTGGAGCGTCCGGCGTCCATTGAAGAGGGTTTCAGCCAGCAGGCCCCGCTGGTGTACCACTTTGGCCACAAGTCTCCAGAAGAGAATATAGAGCTCTACAACACAATTGTCTCCCGGCTGGCTGAGGTCATCGCTGAGAGGTGTGAAAATAACAAAAAAGGTACTGATACCAAAATTATAACTCCTGATCTGCAATATTTTCTTGTAGTATGCAGTATTTTCTCTGTAAGTTATATATTTAAGAAAACAAATATCCTCAAATAGGTTATACTTATTTGCATTTGATTGTTGACAACAGTGCTTAGTTATGACTGCTGTAACTGGCTATTCACTTGTGTATTGACTGCAGCATCAACATCAGGAGTGATCATCAATACCTGTGGCTGGATCAAGGGTGCGGGCTACAAGGTGCTCACTCACGCCGCACAGGCATTCGAGGTGCTTCGACTATTGCCTTATACATCTGCTAATTGTTTACTAATAAATAAAATATAAAATTAATCATATTTTTCAGGTGGATGTTATATTAGTGTTGGACAATGAGAGATTATATAATGAACTAAAACGAGATATGCCCAAGTTTGTGAAAGTCGTGTATCTGCCCAAAAGTGGAGGAGTAAGTTGAATTTGAATTATTTTAGGTCGATTGAATGATGAAACAAGTCAGTATAGAACTGTGTGTTGCAGGTGGCGGAGCGGTCGCCGGCGCAGCGCGCGGAGGGGAGGGACGCTCGCATCCGGGAGTACTTCTACGGGCGCCGCACGCCTTACTACCCTCACTCCTTCGACGTCAAGTACTCAGACCTCAAGATATATAAGGTGCGTTACTACATGTTTTTCCACAATAATAGAAGCAGCGTTTTTAAAAATTGTGTGTTATTGTGTGTGCGGGCAGGTGGGGGCGCCGTCTCTGCCGGACTCGTGCATGCCGCTGGGCATGCGCGCGGAGGAGGCGCTCACCAAGCTGGTGGGCGTGTCCCCCGGGCCCGCCCTGCAGCACCGCCTGCTCGCCGTCTCCTTCGCCGCCGAGCCCGACGACCAGGTGCCGCACTGCAACCTCGCCGGCTTCGTCTGCGTGTCAGTCTTAACCACTTAAACATCACTCACTGTCTTATTAGAAGAAAACATGTTTAGTGTATAATGTAATGGTGCATGTTGCAGGACTGCGGTGGACCCTGAGCGGCAGACGATGACGATCCTGTCCCCGCAGCCGCGGCCGCTGCCCACCACCGTGCTGCTGCTCTCCGAGCTGCAGTACATGGACAACCACTAGCACATGCGCTTCTCCACAAGCCTGCACCTCTTGTGACAAGTGTTCAGTGGAATTGATGTCTAATGTCAAGTTGTGAACAAGTGATGACACGTTGTGTTTTTCTTTGTATAGAATGAACTAAAAATGAAAACTTGAATTTGACTGTGATCGAGCGATATACATGATGTGTTGTGTTTGTAATGCAGCAGGTTACTTTAATGTTTCTATGATTGGACTATTCTGTAAATTAATTTTAATTGTGTTTTCTCAGAAACAGTTGTATATGTAGTAGATGTGTAAATATTTGTCTTCATTGAAATAAATGACACTCATAAAAAATGCTTTTTATTTTTAAATTTTTACATATTATACAAAAAAATGAACATTTACTTTAGTTGTGAAATCATAAAAGAAATAAAACAACATTTCAGAAATAAATCAAGATACATTTTAAATATAATCATTATAACAGCGTACGAAATAAGTACAATAGAAGTTATGTTATATAGCTGGAGCACCGACTCAGTCACCACCAAAATAGCTAACATTAACTATTATTGAAAATTGGCTGTAAAGGTTTTCTTAAATATCAACAGCGCATTACGTTGTGAGTACGCGTGTGTGTACACACCATCTACAATATAGACTTATTTAATTTGAGACATTTTCATACTCTCTACATGATTCTCGCACAACTTCTTGGGAGAGGTTGAATTTGGAACAAGAATATAGTTTTACAGATAGAAGATTTTATAAGCAGACTGGTGGACTACTTATGTATATTTGAGGTTGAGGTTGCCGTGTCGCTAGTTGTGCTGTCGGTCCTGGCCCGGCGGGGCGTGGTCGGGGGCGTGGTCGGGAGCGGCGGCGGGGGCGTGACCGCGCGCGTGCGCCTGCGCGTATTTGATGGCGACACGCATCGCGTCTTGCACCAGCTGCTCGCACGTGATCAGGCTCACCTGCACCGACAACACTCGGCTTTAACAAGATTCGCCGGGTTAGCGAAGCAGTCGCGGCGCAGCAGGCGGGGACAGTCACCTTGGTGGCGGCCAGCTCCGCGTAGAGGGCGGGGTCGCGCGCGGCCGGCACCTGCACCTCCGCCCCCAGCACGGGCGCCACGCACGACACCCACCTCTCCGCGCTGAACTCCTCCGACACGTCCTCCTGCGGAAGCAACATTCGGTCAGCACTCGGCTACGACGTTCCGCGGCAACGGTTACAACTAGCGCCGGCGAGCGACCTGCGGCACGGAGGCGGAGGCGCGCAGCACGCCGGCGGAGCAGGCCAGCAGCAGCACGGGCAGGGCGGACAGGGCGGGCGCAGCGGGGGCCGCGGCCAGCGCGGCGGCCGTACCCTCGCCGCTCAGCAGGTACGAGCTGCGGACGAAGTGCACCGCGAACCTGCGCCCCGCCCGCCGCGCCTCGCACATCGCCTCCGCCACTTCCGCCTCCGCCAAGCGTCTGCCGGCAGTGCAAACATTACTGCTCGTCTACATGCCGAAGAGTTAATCGTTAGTTGAACGCTACGGGCTTATCGAAACATATTTAATAGTTCGGGTGGTGAGCCGGCGCTGACTCGTCGTGATAGAACTACAACGAACACAAGTTGAAAATGTTATGTGTGCAACGATCGGTGAACACTGACTGCAGCACGGCGTCGGTGTCGGCGTCGGTGTCGGTTTCTGTGTCGGCATCTGTGTCGGTGTCGGGCTGCGCCTCGAGCCGCCGCAGAGTCTGCAGGCAGGCGGCGGCGCGCCCGAGTGGCGCGGCCCCGCCCCTCGCGCCCCGCCCGCACAGCGCCTCCAGCCGCCGCCGCGCCTCTCCCGCCTCGCGCCGCACTCGCCCCGCCTCCCCCAGCCGCGCCACCTCGCACAGGTTCTCCGTGTGGCAGAACAACTCGTGCGCCTGTGACGTCACACGCGACATATAAAACGGATTCGTCCTAAGTTCACTCGTGAGCTCGTGCTCGTCGATGCGCGGCGCACCTGAAGCGCGGCGTCTCCAGCGAGCGCGTGCACTGTGGGCGCGTTGCCGCCGGCGCCGCGCACCGCACTCACGCAGAACTCCCGCAGCGAGCCGGCGGACGGCGCGTGCGTGCCGCAGCACAGCTCCCTGCGGCGATGCACGCACTTCGCTCAATATACAATTACAAAGATCGATTTTTAAACGTTTTATTTATTGTTGTAATAACCTGGAGACGAGCCCGGGGGCCTCGCAGACGACGAGCCGGAGCCCGCGCTCGGGGTAGGCCTCCCCGGGCACGCGTAACGCTCCGCCCTCCTCCGCCAGCCTCACGCCGTCCACCACGCGCGTGCACACCGGCGCGTCGCTGCGGATCGCCGCCCTGACACACGCGCAACGACATCGCTCACTCTCTCGTTTACACGATATCGAGGGTCCATAATTTGAAAATGAATGAAATGTATGCAAAATGTAGATATTTGGGGCCGCACCGACCTGACGAGTTCCTCTGCGTCCAGCAAGACCTGGTGCGTCAGCTTGTCGCCGTAGAGAGCGAGCGTGAGTGCGAGGCCGGCGGGCGTGACGGCGGCGCCGGTCTGGCAGAGCGCGGTGCGCGGCAGCAGACGACGCAGCGCCGCGTGCAGCAGGTGCGTCGCCGTGTGGTGCTGCATGAGACGCAGGCGCCGCGCCCCGCACACCTCCGCCCGCACCTCCACCCCCGCCCCCACCCCGCACCGCACGTAGCACCTCCCACCGCTTCTGTTCACTACGAAGTGTCCCTTGTGGAACACGAAGTCGCGCACTTTGAACACTTTCTCCACTTTCATATAAACATGATCACTAATTGTCAAGAGGCCGGTGTCCGCCTCTTGGCCGCCTTCCTCGCAGAAGAAATTAGTTCTGTCGGTGACTAGATAGTAGGGAGCGGTTTCGCACGGATCCAAGAAGTCGATCCATTCGCCGTCTTCGTTCACAATGGCGACTAGATTACACTGGAGCGGCTGGAACAGTACCTCATTGTTCTCATATAAATAATGATATTTGTAAGCGTCGTCTGTCCGTGTAATGTTACTCTTCAGCAACCTGTCAATAATGTTATCGAAGGCGAGCTCCTTCTGCGCTCGTTCTTTGAAAGCGGTCTTATGTTTAGATTTGTGGCGAGCGAGGAGATTCCAAAATCCTCTCTTATCAATATCTACATTGTTCAATGTGGCTATTCTCTGTATGACATCCTCGGGGAAGCCGTGCGTGTCGTACAACTTGAATACTATTTCTCCGGGTATTGTCGCACACTTCATTTTGGACATTGTCTGAAATATCAAATAGGATGGAATACACTTTAAATTTATCTTTTTCAAATATTCAACAATAGAAATAAACAATTATTCAGCAAATATAATATCATTTTTTGTGGGTTAGTTAAGTTTTGTACCTCTTTAAACTCTGTATATCCCAGCGGGAAGCCTGCCAGCTCGATGTCAGCCAGTGTCTCTACCTCCGGGTATTTCTGGATCAGACCTTTCCATTTCTTCCTGAGATCAGCGCGCAGTTTGGCGTACGACTCTCTCTCATGGTCTATGATTAGGTTGGCGTCGTTTTGTTTAGCGATCAACTCTGGATATGTATCTCCAAGGCTCGAGGCGACTTCTGCGTACAGCCGGTTCAAGAGTTGAGGGTTTTGGAAGACGTCCGTACAAATCTTGAACGATTTACGCATTATTTGTTTCAAATTTAAACTGTAAAATTAAAAGATGTATACATAGAAAATATACTTCCAATGCAACGCGAAATTAAAAACATATTGATGAGTAAAGCTGACCTGGCTACGGGGAAGACGTCATCTGCGAGACAGACGCTGAGCATGCGCGCGTGGTCCGCCAGCCTCCGGTACGCCTGGTCCAGTGCCGCGTCCGGCTCGTAGCTCCCGCTGTACGCGCCCACTCCTTTGCTGTTCTGTTACAATCGTTATATTAATTTTCAATAATTTTTACATATCAATAATTGTAACAACATAGTTTGTGTTACCCTGTGTATGGCATCCATCAATGGCCTGAAGAGATCTGTGTCATAGTTGGAGTGCACCCCTTGCAACAGCGCGGCGACGCGCTCCAGACCCATGCCGGTGTCCACGTGCTGGCGCCGCAGTCGCTTCACCGACCCATCGCCTTCTCTGACCGTACACTCAAATTAATATGTGAAGACTTTTTACTAACATTAGGATATTTTTTTTAACATAAACTAACCTGTTACAATCAATAAAGACGAGGTTCCATATCTCAGTGAGGCTGCCATCTGCTCCCACATAGTGCAACTCGGTGCAAGCCCCACACGGGCCTGTCGCCCCCATCTCCCAGAAGTTGTCTGAGGCCCCGCGCGCCTGCAGCCTGCTCGCTGGCACACTGACGTTACAAACTGTTACAATTACTTTGTATCAAATAGTCAAACAATAACATTCCTAACTAAACATACCCAAGTGATCTCCAAATGTCTCTGCACTCTCTGTCCTCTTGTAAGCCTATAACAACATCCCCACCAAAGTATGTCACCAGCAGGTCTTCAGGTTTCAGGCGAAATGGACCCAGAAGCAGGTCCCAGGCCATTTGACATGCTTCTTTCTACAAGTAAAGAATAACTTATTAAATTATAGCCATAATATATAAAAATGAATCCCCATTTTCCTTGCTCATAACCACCAAAGGGTGGATCAATTTTACTATTTTTTTTTGTTGTCAAAGGAAGGTTCTTATGAATGAAAATATTAGCTTGCTTTTTAATTAGGTGCGGTCAACACAAAGAGCAATATGATTTTATGAAAACATCAATGAAATCAAATTTATGATTATACAATAAGTTATATTGGAAAAATTATTGAAATGTATAATTTTAATCTGCTCTTTTCATCCTTTTTACATTTGTGTACACTTACTTTGGATTATAACCTACGTTCCTAATCTTATGTCATTTATTTGTAAACATGTCAATGGTGTTAAGCTGTATTGTGTAAAAATTAAAATATATTATAAAAAATAAATTTGGTTTTTGAAGCAACTTATTAGAGATTCAGACATTGTTATAATAAAAGTAATAATAAATAAACTCTTTGATCAAAATGATTATGAATTTATCATTACAACTTTACACAAAACATATAGAACAAGACACTACAATTTAATAAATGAGAACTTTAAGGAAAAACTGACTCATAATTATACTTAAAACAAAAGACTTCTCTATTTGATAAAAATATTAAAATCCCACGGCATCAATATGTGCCAGTACTTTTAATTTTCTGGTGGCGCCATCCAATGGAAAGACGTTGAACACACAAATCTTCTATTTGTGATAAAAATAATGTCCTATTTACCTTATAATAGTCGCCAAAGGACCAGTTCCCCAACATCTCAAAGAAAGTGTGATGATGACCATCCATCCCCACCACCTCCAGGTCATTGTGTTTGCCACCAACTCTCACACACTTCTGTGAGTTGACTGCCCTCGCGCATGGTGGCTCTACTACACCCAGGAATACTCCTTTGAACTGAGATTTTGAGAAAAATGCACGATATCACTTCTTATACTACAATTCTCAGAGAAATATTAATTATAACGAATTTAGTGCAACATATAATTGACTAGAAAAAAAATGTTATTATTACCTGATTCATTCCGGCGTTAACAAAGGGCACTGTGGGGTCACATAACGGCACCACAGAACTAGACTTTATAAACTTATGCCCGTGGTTTTTACAAAAGTATTCAATGAAAGAGTTCCTAATGCTATTGGACGTCAATGTCCTGTGGATTTTGTAAAATGTATGAGACGTTTTATTTGTAATCGGTAAACGATACATTTTTTAAAGTTAAATTTAATTTACTTAATATTAGTACTAACAGCATTTAGTAACTTAAGCATTTAAGATATTAAAACATTATCAGTATCATAACTTTAAATCAGAAACAAAAACATATGTCAAAATCAAAATTTATATGTTACTGTCATTTGCTGTCATTTGTCAAATTCTATCAAAATCAAAGAAAAATTATTATTTAGATACATGACCTACTGAAAAAAGAAGGAATTCAGTTTTTTTAGTGATCCCAACAAATATTCGTGTATTTATAATAGAGGAGAGTGAGCTACTTCATTATCGAATATTTGGAATCAATTAGATTTTTGAATTTAAAAACTTGCTCCGTTAAGTATAGTATTTCTAAACGAGTGTCTTTAGATAACGATTTGACAATTTGATAGTTGTTCAAACTGACGTGTGTTTTTTGATGTTTTGGACTGTTTATTCGAGAAGAGCGTAGATTAATTTCGTATTTGTGGTTTAAGAAACAAAAATATTCAAATTAAAACGAAATGTTTAGCGGTTGCAATTAGAGTACATTTTAGGATACAAAAAAATCTCTTCGGGGACTTTGTGGTTTAAAAACTATGTTATTCTAATTAATGATCCCTTTATACGTAGACACGTAAAATTATTTATTTTGGTCTAAAAGTCAATTATTACGACATGAGTCGCTTACATCTTTTAGTAATCTACTTATGTATTAGTCTCTCTGCTGCTGAGCTTCTCGGCCCAGAGAAACGTAAGAACAAGGAGAAAATGGAAGAAGACGATGCCGATCCTCCTGAGGACAGTGATGCAAAAGCCAAAGCTACTATGGAGTATCTTACAAGGCTTAAACAGGACTTGGTTTATCTACAAAATGCTGCGGATGCAATCAAGCAGAATGTTGATAAGGATGAAGAGATAGCGGACACTTTAAAAGGTTAATTGATTTTTTTTACAACATGTTATTGATATTATGTGTGTTTAACTTACCTACTTTTAAAATTCATCAGAAATTTGAACAAAACAAAGAAGAATTGTTAATTTTAGACATGATACGAATATTTGATGATTCATCTATGAGAATGACATATTTTCAATATGAAATGAAATCTTCATACTGATCTGGCTAATGTATAAGTTGTTATTTTAAATGTTATTGATTTCATAATTTTTTGGAATAAATTTTTATGATTAACAGAACTCTTTAAGATTCCTACAAAAAACTCTGATGAAAATTTGGAGGAAATGAAATATGCCCTGAAAGTTATAAAAAGACATCCCTTTCTGACACAAACAGGAGCCATGTTGAATACCGGCACAAGGAGCAGCAAGGTCCATGACATTCATCATCAGGTACTACCTTGTTTATATATGAAACTAGCTGTCGCCCGCCACTCTGTCCGTGTGGATATATAAAAGAACTTAATTAGTGTAGCCCACCCATCCATCTAAACATTTGCATTTATAATATTAGTAAGTTAAATAAAAAGCAGCTCTTCAAGGCATAAATTCGAAAAAAAAAATGAATAAATAGTATCCTATGTCCGTCTCCTGGCTCTAAGCTACCTCCTCATAAAATTTCAGCCATATCGGTAAAGCCGTTCCTGAATTATAATTAGTGTAACTAACTCTACTTTCTTTTATATATAGTTAGGCAGTAATTTTAGTTAAAATTTAAATACTATTTAACAATTTGAACTTTAAATTTATTTATTGCTATTTTAATTTATTTATTGTACAGAAAGGTGAGACAGGATATGAAGACATCTTCTCGATCATACAAGATTTGTCTGTAGAAAAAGAACCAGAGTTGTCTCCTGAATTAGAAGAAGGTTAAATTGTTTTATTTTATTATTTACACAAATACCTTATGAATAGTGTTTAAATCACTAGCTGTTGCTTACCACTCTGTCTGCCGGGAATTAAAAACTAAATAACTACTAATCTATGAGATTTTCCAGACTGTGTTCTACATCTATGCTGAATTTCAGTAAGATCCACTCAGCAGTTCTGGAGATACCTTCTAACAAACATCAAATCATTCATCCATGCATCCATGTAAATATTCGCATTTATAATATTAGCAAGGTTATTGTCTGTTGCAACATATTATATAATTTTTAAAATATATTTTAGCCAAGGAGCTGTTCGACGCCGCTATGCAGAAGTTGGAGCGGCGATCTGCGGACGTGAGCGGCGCCGTGCAGCAGGTGCAGCGCGCAGCGGAGCGCGGCTACGCCCCTGCCAGGGTCCAGCTCGCCTGGTCATACATTTTCGGCGAGGGGGTCGACCTCGACATCGACAAGGGCAAGGAAATATTCGAGGAACTGGCTAATGAAGGGAACGCAGACGCTCACGCTGTAAGTAACTTGATCATAGAGGATTTGTCAGTGCCTCATTAGACCTCGTTGTTTCATGATGATGAGTTAAATGTCAGTGGTTGTAAGCAATAGAGCATGTGGGGTGCGCAGGGCGTGGGGTTCCTGCACGCGACGGGGCTGGGCGTGAGCGTGTCGCAGGCGCGCGCGCTGCTGCACTACACGCTGGGCGCGCTGGCCGGCAGCGACTTCGCGCAGATGGCGCTGGCGTACCGGCACTGGGCCGCCGTCACCGTGCCCGCCTCCTGCCCCAAGGCCATGCAGCTGTACATGAAGGTCGCCGCCAAAGGTACGTGCTGCGCCTCTTCTCTGTCCTAGTGTGCCTAGTATGCCTAGTGAGCGAGGTGAGATTGTTGAGGTGACCTGCGCGTGTGCCAGTGGCGGGCAAGGTGTCGCTGAGCGGCGGGCCGGCGGTGCAGCGCGTGCGGCTGCTGGACGAGGCGGAGGGCGGCGGCGGCGCGCTCGACACCGACCTCATCGAGTACTACCAGCTGCTGGCCGACAAGGGAGACGTGCAGGCGCAGGTGGGCCTGGGCCAGCTGCACTTCCAGGGCGGGCGCGGCGTGACGCTGGACGTGCGCAAGGCGCAGCACTACTTCCAGCAGGCCGCCAACGCCGGCAACGCCGTCGCAAACGCCTTCCTAGGAAAGGTACCCGTTGGATCCTCGCGCCGGTCGTGTGAGCTCAGCGTTACGGAGTTTACGTATTGTTTCTCGTTCGTAGATCTACCTGGAGGGCGGCGACGGCGTTAAACCGGACAACGAGACTGCGCTGCGCTACTTCCGCAAGGCCGCCGAGCTCAACAACCCCGTCGGCCAGAGCGGGCTCGGCCTCATGTACCTGCAGGTACCGCGCCTTCCTCGCCGCGCTCTCCTCGTGTACCGCCCTTTGTGACCCTGATCCCTGTCGTGTGCTCCCCAGGGACGCGGCGTGCCGCGGGACACCACCGCCGCGCTCAAGTACTTCACCATGGCGGCCAACCAGGGCTGGGTGGAGGGCCAGCTGCACCTCGGCTTCATGTACTTCGGTAAGTCGACATCATGCAACGTGCGTGCGTCGACTCGGTCGCTCCGTTCTTCCATAAAAGTGTGATGTCGCGTGTCGCAGGCGGCATCGGCGTGCGGCGCGACTTCAAGCAGGCCAACAAGTACTTCTCCCTGGCCTCGCAGTCGGGCCACGTGCTGGCGCTCTACCACCTCGCGCAGATGCACGCCC
>NW_013531688.1:63925-90194 GCF_000836235.2 Papilio xuthus | reverse complement strand
GCCCCCGCCCCGCCCTCATGTCTCGCCGCGCTCACGTGTTGCAGGATAGCGTCTGAGCAGCTGCACAGCGCGCAGGCCACCTTCAACCTGGGCTACATGCACGAGCGCGGCCTGGGCCTGGCGCGCGACCCCCACCTCGCCAAGCGCTGCTACGACCTGGCCGCGGACAGCTCGCCCGACGCCCGCCTGCCCGCCGCCCTCGCCCTGGCCCGCCTGCACGCCGCCGCCGCCCTGGACCACATCGCGCACGTACGACACGCCCTCCGCACGTCCACACCTCCCCACACCGCACCACATCGTCATGACGACACCTGTGCTCTGTGCAGACGGTGATGGAGAGCCCGCTGGCGTGGCTGCTGGTGTCGGCGGAGTCCAGTCTGCTGGCCAGCTGGGACGCATACCTCATCGCCGCGCTCGCCGCCGCCCTCGCCCTCGTCGTGCTGCTGCGCCGCCCACCACAGGCACCCCCCCACCACTGAATCATCGACAAAACTATTGCATAGTCAAATGATCGATGTAATCGTGACACTGACACGACACGACATGACATGACACCCCGCGCTCTAACGACCGATTGCTGTTCCTGTTATATATACAAATTATATAAAATTAGATTAGATATGACAGCGACATATATCTGATCTGTCTCATCTGCGAGCAACATATACTTTCAATAGCTTTTTATTTATCATAAATTAGTTTGAATGTATTCGGCACATAAACAAACAAACAAACAAACAGTATATATATTTTCTAATGGTGGTCACGTTCTGGTTTACTGTACAAGTAAGAACTTTGTGATGTTCATATCTATATGTTTATTGCTTTTGAATTTATTTATTTTGTGAAATCCTTTTCATTTCATTAAACGACGCCGCCATTGTACGTAAACAATTAGCTAGCGTCACGACCGGTCCTGCAGCAGCACCACCGCACCGCCCCACCTTCTCTGCATCGGCTGGCTCAAGTTCTGCCGGACTACGTAATTTAAATCAACGATGAAATGATGTAAATATTGAATAAAAATAGAGTTTTTAAGTTAATATTGTTTTATTTAAGATTGATAGAGAGGGAGAGAGAGATGTGGGCAGCAGCAGTGTGTGTCACGTGGGCGAGCTGGTGGGGGGCCGGCGCTCCAGCTGCTCCAGCTGGTCGATCTTGCGCGCGATGTCTTCCGCGGAGAAGGCGCACTCCGCCGCCTCCGGGCTCGCCTCCGCCGCCTCGCTCTTGCATTTCTGACACACCACATCGGAATCACCTCATTAACTCCTACTCCTAAACTCCAAACTCTTGTTTCAAACGAAGAAATGATGTTATTCATCTATTGATCTATGCTCTTATTGCATATATTTGCAAATAAAATTGTCAGAATAACCTGTCGAATTGAGTAACAAAAGGCATCGAGCGGACTTACCCAGAAGTGGGCGTACTCCGGTGAGATGGCCTGCAGCTGCGCGATGCGATCCTCCACCTGCTTCAGCCTGCGGTACACGTCGCTCCCCACCGGCGTCACGCTCAGGTACTCCTCCGCCGCGCGCAGCCGCTCCGCCACGCCCCCCGGCAGCGCCCCGCCCTCCTCGCGCCCCGCCCCGCCCACCTCGCGCCCCGCCCCGCACCCGCCGCGCGACAGCTGCGGGCCCCACTCGTTGTGCACCTTGCGTACTGGACAAACGGTTACGCTCACTTCACTACTTTTACTGTGGCTTTGTTGATTCATTATTCCTAATTTACCATACAAATTTATACAGGCAATAGTCATTCTACATTTACTGTACATATATTTTATCGTCACAACTACTCACTTTTCAAGTGTCCCTTGGAGTCGGACCGCTTAACGAACTGGGTGCGTACTCTGGCGCACGTGTCGGCGTCCTGCGTCTCGCTATCGCAGTGGCCGGGGATGAAGTCGACGATGTTGGTCGCGTCCACTTGCGCCCGCTTCCGCTCTATAAAGTTCTGTATGCGTTGCTGCAGCTCCTCGTTGGACACATTGATCTGAATAAGGTTTCTGTCGGTCGTGTTGTCCGGTGGCCGAGGAGGTGATGGACATGGCGATCTATGTGGTAGTGGTGGTGAACCTGCAAGGATGTTCCGGCTTTCAATGGGAGGAGCGTCTGGTTCGAAGGACCATTCAATAAAAAAAACGCATCAACAATTAAATATATTTATTTAAAAAAAAAACATTATGTACTTCAAAATAAGGCGAACTATTCTAAATTATAACAAAAAAAGTAAAAGAACCGTCTATTTCCATTGTTTACAATGGTTTTCTCAATTTATTGCACATATTGTAGCAATGTAACCAGCTCGAGGAGCCAAGCTCGGGGTGTATCCACAACCGCGTATTATGCTTTTATATTTCTCAACAACTATCTTCTTTGACTACCAAAAAATTGTAAATTTTTATATCTCCTAGATCCAAATCTAGTCTACCGTTTATTAATTCCTTAACTAAAATTGTGAATCTAATATTTTTCTTCCAAGTTGTAATACAACAAACAATTAAAAATGAAGTGAACATGGCAAAGCTTATAAGCATCCCCTCCCGTGTGGGGTGGTTACATACAAGTTTACCGAGTTAAAGCTATTGTAATGATTGAGGTGCAATGGTAGCGGTGGTGTCGTTGTGGGTGTGGGCCCACGCACATTCGGGGTTCTCCTTCCAGACGGGCGCGTGCTCGCCGGCGTAGTGCTCGCGCTTCCAGACGGGCGCGCTCGCCTTGAGGCTGTCGACGCAGTGCGCGGTGGCGGCCAGCGCGGGCCCGCGGTGCGCGCTGCTCACCGCCACCACCAGCGAAGCCTCCCGGCACTCCACCTCCCCCACTCTGCGCACACGCACACATACACTGCCGCACTTTTCATAAAGCATCTATAAACTGTATGGGTTCCTTTATCAAACTATTATTTACACATAAAAATTATTGTGTGCGATTACAACACAAGGCGGCGAGGTCGCCGGTCACGCTCGCCCGCGCACTAATCGAACACATCCTCTATTACAAACATATAATTTATTGCCTTTTTCACTTTAAGTTGCGATCTGAATACTAATATAAGAGAACTTTCCTTAAAAAAATCTTTATGTACTTTTCAATTCTTTTTGTGTTTTGAAAAAACTAATTTTATATACTAATAATAATTACTTTAATTACTAGTAAATTACTTTTCAATGACTAAAAATATATTAAGCAATAAGTAAAATATAGATAACATTTGTAGTGTAATTAACATTCATACAACTGATAAAAGTGAACAAACAATGTGATGTAACATTGCAAACAAGTCAAATGTATAATTTTAAGCAACATTTGTTGCTAGCAATCTTATGATGTTGGGTGACAAGTTAAAAGTTATCTTAGAAAACTTCATCTAATAAATACAATAAAAGTTTATAGTTGATATGTATCTAATATTGTCAATCTGCAATACCTGTGGAGGCTAAATATAGGTGTTTTACTTTGGGTTTTATCAGAGGAGTAGAACTGTTATACTTATTATTGACTAAATATACAAAGGTGAATTTCTATAACAGATACCTGTGGTAAATAGCAATGCCATGTACAGCCGGCCATTTGCTTCTGATTTCATTGCAAATGTCTTTAAAAGCCTTCAACGCCATCGCCTCGTATGCTTCATACTCCAACTTGACCACCTGCACAATGTACACAATTACAATTTTTTTTCAACTATACCAACAATTATTAACATGTAAATACCTACATAATTAATGCAATCTACTTACCTTTTTACCTTCGAAGTTGTCTCTGGTTGTGCCAATGAAAACGGAGATGGCACCACAGCTGCTGTCCCCCACCAGCTCACTGATGGCCTCCACCGACAACTTGTCCTCTGTTAATTTCAGGTGATCCATGTCTACAACTTTAACCATATGATGACAATTTAGCCCCCACTCAATGGAGGTATAACTGCAATTCTATCTTCCTGTTTAATTTCCAACTCTACACTTTGCTCACAGACTTCCTCATTTTTAGCTAAAAGTATATTATTCCTCAATGGTTGCAGATTGTATGTCTCTGTGATAATGTTGAGAAGTTCCTTGTAACTAATCCTCGTTGGCACCTGAATAGTAGCCTCCCGAGTGCCGGCCAACTCCTTTGATTGAGCAAAAAATAGCACTTTCACTGTAACAGCATGCTCACTTTCCATTATTCATTCTGAAAGTAGAAAACGTAGTCCAAATCCAAATATTTCATCATATATAGTCTTAAACATGAATTAAACATGTCAAATTTTGTAATGATATAATTTATGAACGAAGTCGCTTAACCCTTAAGTAAAGCGATGTGTGAATGTGAAATTAAATTACAGTACGTAATTACATTGAAATCAACGATGCATTTATACCGAGTAGAAATTACGACTCTTTATTATTACCCTCATAATATTACATCACTTGAAACCTATAACTAATATGAACTTATAGTGTACATTGCACCCTGAAGCCTGAAACACTTTACAAATTCATTCAGAGAACAGAATTATTCTAAATTCTGAAATTAGTGGTTTGAATTCTATTGTGTCAAACTGTCAATTGTCAACGTCCGCTGGTGGTTGACTGTCAGTGTCATCATGTCAGCCGTCTGCACGTGTCACGGCAGGGTGCAGTTGAGTGTTGACAGTGTGCGAATGTATTGGATTTTTTTTATGGAAAATACATAATAAGTGTTTTAAAAAATAGAAGTTTGGTATTTAAATTATCATAATAACAGGAAGTGTATAGCTAATCTAACAGCTATGAAAATACCATTCTGGTATTTTTGTACAGATTAAACTTTCAAACACATCCACCAAAATTGTTTTAATACATGCTACAACGATTTAAATTTTTGTATCCATATACCTATATTAAAAATCTATTTTAAATATTAGTGTAAAAACACTTCGTCCAGAAAAAATATTAAACTATGGCAAAGTGTGGCAAGTTCAAATTTGACGTTTAAATTTTTAAAAAGTTCTGCATTTCAAACGCAAAACGGCAAAACGGTCTCGGTACATTGAGCGGCGTATTTGTGTGTGGTCGTAACAGTTTTTTGGCAAGATTCCCTTGTTCCTTCGGGAGCGAGTTATATAAACTACACGTCGATATGTTTGCGCTACAACGAAGTTATAAATAGATTTTTGACTGAAATTTACGTTCTGACATTTTTGCTTTAATGACATACATTGCATTCGTTTATAGAAATGCGTTAGAAATTCAAGTGAAACTCAGTGTATCAAATATTTTAAATATTAAAGTGAATGTGTGCTAAGTGAGTTTTGTCGGATGACATTTACAAAAAGTGGCGACAAAAGGATTGTGTTTCAGTATTAACTATATATAAAGCAGGAAACTATAAGTCATAAATTGATTGAATTTGGCACAATGGCTCAAGTGGAGCCAATGGATATTGACGATATTGATAGCGATTTCGACAACAAAGAAAATAGTTCGAATCACAGCAATGTGCTGCCTCGGACACCCTGCATGGAAAAGGGATATGAGGAATTGGATGTGTCTGAATTGAACATGAAGCTGAGGTATTCAATAACCCCTGCCGCTTCTCCTATGTCCAAAAGTCTCAATGATTATGAAATAAGCACAAACATTGTTGTGGCCTATGAAAATAATAATTTAACCCGTTCCCTAAATTCTACAATGACCAAATCTGAAACAGTAACTTCTTTAAAATCACTTCCGTTGCAAGTTCACACAAATGAGAAAGTGAGCGATGATGTGATTCCTTCAGTGCTGCGCACTGTACACCCAGCTTCTGACAACAATGTAACTGTTACTCAAGAAGGGGTTAATGATAATGTTGAAAACATGTCCCTGCCGAGTACATCATCATCTGTGACTCATACACCGGAGGCAACAACACCCACAAAGGAGGTACCCAAACATGACGGCAGCTCCCCTATAATGAGAGGTCTGAAAAGTGTACTTAACATGTTTCGTTCCTCTCAAAGTCCCATACCCCCTCCTGAGACTACATTTACTAATATGACACAAGAAATTCTTAGTCCTAACAACTCAATTTTAAAAGACATGGAAAATATCAGATGTCAAACAGTTGTTGTATCAACTCCTATTGCAAATAACAGAAAAGCATCAAGCGAGTCTCGAAGAAACAGTCCTTTAAAAGAGAGTATTGTGTTCAATGATGACCTGGAGAAGGATTTGCAGTGGAAAGATGAGACAACTATATTTTTCAAGGATGAAAAAATTCCCATTCACAAGTTATTTCCATCTCAATCCATGTGCAATTCTAGAACTTCAAAAAAGGTTACAAAAACTTTAAAAATGGACAAAAGTGAAAGTAAAAACATGACAGAAGAATACATGAGTATGTCAAATACTGCTTCATTATCTCAAAGTGGAATTGGTATAAATGCCCAACTTCTATCTTTACAAAATGAAGTTTCTGCTCTAGAGTCTGATGGTGAATTTGTTGACTGCGAGATGACACTCAATGGAGAATCCTTTAATAGTAAATTGAGTGATCAAGAAGATAATGGTTATGAGATAACTAAGAATGATGATAAATTTATTCATGAAAATACTAAACAAGTAATAGATAACATTGAAGATTTATTAACTGATTGTAAAGAAAACAAATCATTTGTGGTACACAAGCCATGTGAAATAAGTTGTGCATTATCTACTGAAAAAAATTCAAATCAAAGCATATTTTTGAATGACAACATAAATGATCAGGAAGAATTTGAATCTAAAACAAATATTGCCTACGAGAGACATTCTACATCTGAAAGTGCAATAGAGAATAATGCCAACATAAATGAAGTGCTTGGATCAAATATGGAAAGTATTCAGAGTGAGAAGAAATATGATTTGAGTGCAGAAGAGCATCCAAACTCTACTAATGTTACTTTATGTGAAGATAATGGTAAGATATGTGATTCAAATAATGATTACAATGAAAAAGTTCATCCCAGTGAAGTTCCTTTACCACATGATAATAATATTAACTTTATGGAGTTTCTCAGTACTACAAAATATATGAATGAACCTAAGGTGTGCACCGTACAACAAGATTTGAATAAAACTGCCATGACTGTTGATTCTAGTGAATCAGTAATGATGCAAGAAAGCTATTGCAAACATGTTCAAAATGAATATGAAGTAAAGCTAGATAAAGATAACAATCTGGAAACTGCTAATTTAAAGCCATCTGATAAGGTTGATGTACCTATAACCAAGGAAACTACATTACAATATATAGGTGTAGACAAACAAGAAGATTATATGGAAAATCAAATTATTGACTCAATTCACACCCCTGTAAATGTACCCTTCATACCAGTAACTACAGAATGTAATGATGATCAAAACCAAGTACCTTATAATCAAATTGAATTAATTCAAAAAGATAATAAACTTTTCTCTAAATGTATTAATGACAAAGAAATTAAAACTGACAAACTAGAATTGGGGGAACTCAATGATGATCATTCACAAACAAATAAGTGTAAGAATGATGACTTGTCAATGAATCCCCATCATTCAACAAGTGAAGATGCATCTTTGAATACTTGTGGATTGTTGAACATTACAACAATTGAACAGAATGTCATTGGAGCTCAAAATTCATTTAATGTTGGTTCAAAAAAAGTTCACGAAGGAAATGAAACAAGTAGTACAAATTCAATGATGTATGATTTCAATGAAAATGACAAAGAATCAAATAGTACTTTGATTAATGAAAAAATTAAAAAAACAATGGACTTAGGAGATGAAACCCTGGTAATTGAAAATAATTCCAATGAATTGTCAGATAAATTAACTAATTTTGATAATACCTATTTGAATGAGCCAAGTGACTGTGCTCCAGACACAACCTTCAATATGGATGCAAAAAAAGAAACAAATGCAAGTAGAGATGATGATAAAAAACTTGATCAAAACAATATATCGAAAAATACTGCAATAAATGTACTTGTTGAAAGTAGCAAAATGTATGAGGATGTACACGAAGGCAAAAATACTAAAATTGAAACAATATTGAATTCAGTAGCTGGTGAGGAACATGTTAATGTTAAAGAAACTTCAGAATCGCAAATGTTTAGTGAGGGCGACTGTTCAAACAACAAAGAAATAAATAATTTTTATTCTAAGAATACAGTTTTACAAGAAAATAAAACAGTAAATGTATCAGATATTTTAAATGCGAGAAAAAGTGAAGTACTGCAATTAGAACATTGTTTAAATGTAACAAATTCACTAGATTACATAAATAAAACATATGTTACACCCGACAATCCTTCCAATCTACCAGACCAAGATACTTTAGTTGAAACTATAGAGGTATTTGCTTGCCAGACTGAGAAGACTGACTCCAAGTCTGCTATGAACAATCACGAGGTTACAAGCCAAGAACGAATTACTGCAAATTCTTCATTGCATAAAATAGAAAACGTCAGTATTTTAGATAAAAATAGTATATCATCACAGGTCACAGGTAGTGAGCCTAAAAATGTATTCAATTTGCCTGAAATATCAAGCGCGTTTATTTCAAAAGTGAAAGGAAACGTGGGTACGTCATCAACACCAGATGCAGATGATGATTCTAAGTACATTTTCAAAGTACCGTCTAGTAATTTGACTCATCTTTCTCAAAAATGTGACAGCCACACTCAAGACATAGATCCCAAATTATGTGTAGATAAAAACGAACTTGATTCTCCTGACGTGAGCACGTCGTCAAAAGGTTCAGAAGCGACAGTCCATGAAGTCAACACCGAAGACGATGATACTGTAGAAGCTTCTTTCTTTGAAACCGAAGAATTTAATGAAGTTGATAAAAAATCAGATCACGAAGACATGATAGATTTTTCCGATATACCGACTCAAAAGATTAACAACAATGCCTACAAAGGAGAAATGTTTATTGATGCCGAGGCATTTCAGTTTCTCCTGAATCAGAATAAAAGCAATGTCGTTGCAGACAGTGGCAGAGAGAGCTTGTTTCTAAAATTTGATCCACTCTTTGCAAAAAGAATGTCTATAGACGCAGCGTCCGTTAATAAAATTCAAAAAGGCCAAAGTACACCCAAGAAGATTTCAAAAGCCTTATCGAATATCGATTTTTATAGAAACGCTAACGAAACCACAGAAAGCACTTTAGAAGCTAACTTTGAAGATTCTACGGTTCTACTTTCAAAACCAATGATGGTAGTGAACCCTGCTGTTAATTCTGTCTTTTCGCCAAGAAACAAATCCTGCACTCCGCCGAGAGCTAATCGGCGATCCCATACATTTACGTCGCCAGCCATAGCTGTCATAGACCGCCTCCTCTCGTTAAGTGGCGATAACTCTGCGCTAAACCTCGAGATGTCAATCATTGATGTACGCGGACGAACGAATGAAACAGATCAAGTCTTGACACAGTTAAGAGAGTTATTAGCTGAAAAAGAGATAAACGTTCATGGCCTACGGTCTGAGAGCAAGGAATTATCGGAAAGACTGCGTACGTTAGAATCGCAAGTGAAAATCTTAGAAACTGAAAGTGAACAGAGACTCCGAAAAGTAGACGATTTAAACAAATGTCTAGTTGAGAAAAGCAAAATGAACAAGGGTATGGCGGTTGTAGTGGAAGAATACGAGAGAACTATTGCAAGTTTGACGGCGGAAATCGAGCAGGACAAGAAGGCGCATGCGGAAGAACGACTCAAATTAATAAATGAACGAAACGAACAGAATGCCCACCTGGCGAGCATGACCATGTCATTTAATGACCTGCACAGTAAATATGAGAAAAATAAACAAATAATTATGAATTGCAAAGACAAAGAAGAAAAATATAAACGATCTATCAAGGAGTTCGACGAGAGTGTTATAAAGATACAGAATAACTATGAACTATTGAAGCAGCACGCGACGTCCAATTTAAACAATAAAAACGACGAGTTTGAAAAGTTGAACAGGACTCACGAAGCCGAAGTTTTAAAATACGGAGCTATGATAAAGAGGAAGGAGATGGATATTTCTTCTCTAAAGGAGACTTTGGCACAAAAAATTAAGGCCAACGAGGAGCTGACGGCGATCTGTGACGAACTTCTGAACAAAGTGGCATAATAAAGTCGCATGACACCATCGAAACCGCCGCGGCCAGCCCGCTGTGCTGAGCCGGCAAACCGATCTTCGCTATCTCGTCATAACAAGAACACGTCTACTCCCGGTATAATGTGCCAACATACTTTAATTTTAAAGACTGCTATTGTGATAATATGTAAAATGATATATAAACAGTTCATGCGCCGCCTCGAAAACTATCGATAGTTTAATAATTTGCTCGAATCTTATTATGTTCAAATTAATGTCTTTTATATAAATTGTAACAGTTAATTTTATATTCTTTATTAGGATATTATAAACTAAAATTAATAAAATTTTATGTTACATCATCAGATGATAGTTTCTCGTTGAAATGGAAATGAAATCGTTGCTTGTTGTAATCATGCTGACTAAGCTTTACATTAGAAGGAAACTAAACACATTTTTGGTATATAGTTGTATATAATGCGCATTACACTATTAAAACAAATTATAATATTGATAATGACATATTTTCGGAGATTGTTTTACTATAGAAATAATATTATTTTTGATAATCATATTCCACTTTTCCAACATGATGTATCGACTTATATATTTGTATCGTTCTCAAATATCCTAATAAAATATTAAGCATTGGCTTATTTAAATTGTAGTTTAACTGTTCTACTCGTACAATACATCTTCTGTTGCAGTATAATATATCTTTGATAACATACTCGAGTGATGATAAATTGATATTCTTCTATTATTTCTGTAGTTATTAGATTTGTTTGACATATTCCTAATTTGCTTTTTATACTTTCTAATATATCGTGAACGATTGTGAGGCAACTTATTTTAGTTATTAAAGTAATTTTTATATAAATATTTGACTTTTATTTGTCACCAAATTTTAATACTTAATCATTTTTGTGATGTTTATAATGTCCACGACATTCGAAGATAATGAAAATTGTAATTCAACAAAATTCGTTGTTTCAATGCACGTATTTGGTCGTTACTAAAGTTAAAAGTCCATACATTATCAGGGATAAATAACTTTTAATACATAATAATTGTAAGGGATATTGCAACATGTTACAATTTATAAAAGGGTCGAGACACAAAATTTCATTATGCTCCGTAGTTGAGGGCGGGAAGCACGACTTCCTGCGTCCCATTTTTGAGGAAACGTAAACACCTATCCTAAAATAGATCTGAAGACACGGCGAGACTTAAACTTGCGCTCGATTATTTTAGACAGCGGCGGTCGTTAAACAATCAAAAGGGGTCAACGACCTATCACTCGTCGATACGTTTATGAGGACGCGGCGGAGACACGTGGGCCGCGGACGTGCAGCATGGCAGTGCCACGCCGTGCCAGGAATCGGGAATCATCCCAGTTGAAGTGAAAGGCCGGGAGTACAGGTTCGCGCGCCGCCGGGCGGTCTCGTCCTGCCGTCGGAGTCGCCATGGCAACGAATGACAAACATTGTCAAACGCAGTCGGGCGGCGATAAAGCGAGCGTCATTTGCGGCGAGGATGCGGTCATGTTCGACGAGAGCGTAGCGGTGGAGGGGAAGGAAGTAGACAGCTCCGGGAGCTCCGAGGAGGGTGCCGTGCGCGCCGCCATGAGCAGGTTCCAGCCACCGGTGCGCCATACCGCAAGGCACGACTTCCACTCGGACAGCGACAGCGACAGCGAGTCCGGCGCCGGCGAACCTCCCGCCCGCCTGCCTCACCACCAGGTCAGCACTTAGCATCTTCTAAGGGATCAATTTGATGACAATATGTATAGGTATAATGTATACACATAGATTTACATATAAAGTTCAAAACATCTTTAGGTCGAGAACGTAAAGTTATAGGTTAGTTGGAACTTGTAGTCGGAAAGCATACCAGCTTTACAGCAATGGCGACTATCGAGGTTATTTGAAAACAGGAACAGGCCCTGGGAGAGTAATATTTTAAATATTATAATAAGTTTTACAGTAGTTTAATACATAATAGAAAAAACTGTCATCTTCTAAATATCAGTTAAGTTTGCAAATGTAAATAAATATTTCCAACATAAAATGGTAAAAGGAAAGATCATGTGGTGGTGTCTGTTGGCGCCCAGTTTCGCAGACCTCGTGTGCCGGGCCGAAGCGCGGCGGTTAGATATAGCTCTTCGTCTGCAGGCACTCTAGCGGTCGCTGTTGCATCAGGTCGATGCGATCTTTATTTCAGGACACGCACCCGCGCTCGCTTTATTTATTTTTAGGTAGTACACGAAACTGCCCAGACATTATCAATACCCTTAATACAATAAGATAATATGTAAATGAAAAAAAAATGAGAGCTTTCGGTTACGGTTGTCAGTTAAGAAATGCCTGTCAGGTTCTGTTATTTTATGCCTATATCATTCTGTGTATTTGATAGTCGCCACAAAGGAGAGCGAAGACTCCTGAGCAGCGAGAGGCGGGCGGCGGCGGCGGCGGCGGCGATCGGCAACGCACCGGCCCGCAGCGCCGCCGCGACACCTCACACTCTGGTTATAATAAAATATACTAATATATAATATCATCGCATTTAGCGCCTCTGTCGTTATTTTAGATTTATTTTTTTGTTAGCTGTAAACTTACGCAAACAGTTTTTTTTATGGGAGCAGTTGTTAGCTCTGATCCACAAATGCGGCCACTTGTGGGCACGATCACAGTAGAGTTGCCACCTATCATTATTTATAAGGAAGTTAGAGAGACAGGAGCATTCACCTACTAATAAAATGTCTCTTATCGTCTATCTATCTCGTACATAAAACCAATCCATTTAAAATTAGACGTTAAACGTGTTTGTTTTAGAGTCTGACAGTGGCGAGGATGTGGCAGTGCGCGAGACGCCAGGGCGCGCGCTACTCGCAGAGGGCGCCTACGACCCCAAGCATTTTCAGGACCTCAAGGTGCCTCCCGACATGGACAACTTGTTCCAGTATATAATGAAGTGAGCCATCAGCATTACGAAGAACATGCGAATGGATTTTATCATTTACAGGGAATTCGGTCTGTGATGGCAAGCTCCGTCTCGTTGTTGCGAAACATAGGGATACTGATGCGCCTTTTTGTTATAAAGTGGCAAACGAGAAAGCGGCCGCCTGAGTTCGCCGATATAGTGAAGAGACCGCTATCCATAGACATCCGTAATTGCAGATGCATTACCTACCTTTAAACAATGGAGGAGGAGAAAAAATCTTCTCTTTTTCCTAAGCGTTCCTAACTCCAAATTCCCTTCCTGTGCTTTCCTTACAAGCATGGGATGAGAAAGGAACTACAATGAGGGCTCCGGAACGCACGCTCATCAGACGGAAGGAGAAAGTACTTCCACTGGAAGCCTGTTACAACAAATGATATTGCGGACTCTACCACTGCTTAAGTTTTATATTTATAAATATTATTGTTATTGCGGCAGTGGAATACATAATATTTCCATACATTAGTTAGTGTTGGTGCAGGTATACTCCGCAGAAGATCGAGCTGGAGGGGCGGCTGCGCGCGTTCGTGCCAGAGTGCGCGCCGGCCGTGGGCGACTGCGACGCCCTGCTCAAGCTGAGCACCCCGCCCGCCGCGCCGCTCGGCACGTCGCCGCTCTCCGACCGCCTGCTCGAACACATTGACAACCTAGGTGTGTGTCTTTCACCTCACCCTCGCGTTTTACATTTAAAACAAGTATTTTTGATGAAGCACAGATAGTTTCGGGTACCGTGAATTTAGTCTTAATAGTTTTTAGCAGACATTTTAAAATTATACGTGGGGTAATGTGTAATTAAAAGAGTTAAAAGATAGGCGTTTAGTGAAACATGACAATGTGAGCATTGTGTGCGCAGGTGCGGCGCTGCTGGACGAGCCGGCGGCCGCGCAGAGCGAGCCCGCGCTGCTGCAGCTGCGTCTGCGCGCGCTCGCCCGCTCCGCCGGCGGCAGGACCGCGGTAACTGCGACACACGCACAGGCACACACACACACGCACACACACACGCTGACGGCGAAGAAGAAAGGAAAAAGTACATCTTGTTCGACAGAAAATACTATTCTTTATAAAACCTCTGCTGCTTTTGTGTATGTTGTCTTGCAAGGAGATTTTCGTACGATTTCTACCTTCTACCAACATCCATCCATACATACAAATTTTCGCATTTGTATATTTAAGTAAGTAAGAAGTGAGGTTGTGGCGGTTTGTTGCAGCTGACGAGGAAGATCAGCGAGGCGGAGCGCAACCCGGCCGCCATCGAGCGCTGGATCCGGGACGTGGGCGAGCTGCACGCCGGCCGGCCGCCGCCCGCGCTCGCCTACACCTGGTCGGTCTCACTTTCCCCATTCTGCACCACTTGTCATCAAAAAGATATCAGTTGAATATACGTCTGCATATTTTCAGTAAAATGCCGGACATCGACAGCCTGATGGAGGAGTGGCCGGCGAGCGTGGAGGCGGTGCTGGGGGCGGGTGTGGGGGCGGGCGTGCCGGGCGCGGCGCTGCGGTGCTCGGTGGCGCAGTACGCGGCGCTGGCGTGCGCGGTGCTGGACGTGCCGGTGTCGGGGCGGGGCCTGCGCCCGCTGCTGCAGGGGCTGCACCTGCTGTTCGCGCTCTACTCCGCCGTCAAGAGCTCGCAGCTGTACGCGCAGCGGCAGAGGGAGGCCGACGACGACTCCGCGGCACACACTTAGCACTACGAGTGCCATTTAGTTAAGAAAATATGTTGTATTAATATATTTTGTTTGTCATTTGTTTCAATAAAGGCTATTTTATTTAAGTTAAAATACTATTTTATTCGGAAACAAGCACCGCCCCACACGGAGCGGGCGGTGCTGGGGGCGGTGTTAATGATACACATGTTTACATTACAATCAGCTGCATATATTTAGAAAGTCGGTGACAATGAGATCTAGGTCGTTACATTAGGGCTCTAAGCTAAGTTGGAAGACTACACGCGGCTGTACAAAATTTCAACTTACTCGCTAGTTGTTATTAACAAAGTTAATGTATTAAATCTAGTTAAATTACAATTAGTCCTGTTGTTTGAGTTCAGTTTCACTGATTCGGTCGGTTGCTTCAATGGTGAGTCAAATAGACAAATTTTCAATTAGAGATGTGAACGTTAACATTTAAGGGATTTTCAAAGTACATATTTACTCGCTGGTTAGCCGAGGCTGATTCACCGCGTTATGCATCTTGAGCTGCGTATGATATGAATCTGTTATAATGTACACTCCACTCACGATAGTTCAAAGTATTCATGCATGGCATGGCGAGGGGCGGGGCCCGGCCCGTGGACCTCAAGGAAAGTCCAGTTAAGGATAAGTGGCAGTGGAGACTGCAGACTTTATTGCACAAATGAATAAACAAACAGTCGGTCAGTCGGCAAAACAATATCACAAATAATTTGGTCCGCGTGCGTGGCGGGGAGCGAGGGGCGGGGCTCACGACGAGGTACACTAATGTCTTTCCGCCGCACCAGAGCGAGGTCCGAGGCGAGAGCGCGCCCGGCCGCCAGTCGCCTGCCGCCTGCCGCCTGCCGCCGGCTAGTGGTAGTGGAAGAGGTCGAGCAGGCGGCGGTTGAGCGCGAGGCGCGGCTTGCGGTCCGCGTGCGGCTCCTCCTCGTTGCGCAGGCAGAAGTAGCTGGTGATGTCGCTGCGACAGATGGGGCACTTGTCCAGCTTCGCTGCGAACAGTACGGGCGCAGGTTTAGCACGGAGCGGCGAGACATGCGGCCCGGGGCTGCGCGGGGCGGCGGTACTCACGCAAGCAGCGCGCGCACAGGCAGGCGTGCCGGCAGGGCAGCAGCGCGCGCGACAGCGGGGCGGACGCGCACACGCAGCACAGCGCGCACTCGCCCGCGTCCAGCGCGTCCACCGCGTCCAGTGCGTCCACGGCGTCCAGCGCGCCCACCGGGCCCACCTCGCCCGACACGTACAGTTGCTGCGCACAACACGCACACTCAGTATGAGCGGGAGAGAGTAGGGGGCGGGGGTGGGGGCGGGAGCGAGGCGTACCTTGAGGCAGGAGAGGTGACCGTTGGCCTGCTTGAGGTACTGCGCGATGACGCCGCTGGGCAGCGCGCACTGCTCGTCGCGGATGTGCACCACGCTCACGAGCGCCACCTGCGGCCGACGAGCGCACATGTCAAATCTAGAGCGACCATTGCTACACAATAGTGAAGTGCGGGGGTTTACCGTGTCGTCGGGGCGCAGGCGGTGCGTGTCGCGCAGGTCGCGCGCCAGCACCACCACCAGGGGGTAGCGGGAGCGGGGCGGAGCGCCCAGCGCGGGGGGCTTCTCCGTGCCCAGCCGCAACCGGCGCTCCTCGTGCGGACCGAATCTGGAACGATCGACGGTTGTCTCATGTTAATTGCTCTAGATCGACGCGCTCTCCGACGACCGCGACTTATTTAAACTTATTTACATATTTTAAATGATATTGTCATTATTTCACTAAAATAAAAAGAAATTTATTAGAGTTATGAATTATATTTAAATTTATTTAATTTGACCATCAAAAATGACCGCACGAGCGCACTTAAAGTGGAACCTCCACCGGCTAAGTGAATCTCCTCCGCATTTCTGCCACAGTGTAAAGTCATCAACGATCTGACTTGATGAAATGTTTACTTGACGATCAGCGAACAAACTTATAATGCTAAAATTACGGCTATAATTGTTAGTAAACCTTGCTTAATTAGCACAAACTTTATATTAAATATTCTAAAGGAAGTTAAAACTCTGGGCTATCAAATTTTATTAATTAAATATTTTAAAGATATGGGACAAGTCATTAGTATTTAAATAATTTGCGTATTTTTTATGAATACAGGCTGAATAATGTAAATGAATTTTTAAATTATTCAAAGCCATTAAGCCTGTGTTTCTAACACAAAGCGGGGACACTGCCCACTCAAATAGTAGCGGCGCGCGACCGCTTCCACCGCTACTGGCTCTCAGTGGTACATGCTGGCCACGCCGCACGTTGCTGGACAGACCTTTTGTACAGAACGTAATATATGCCGTCTGGTGTTTCATTCATTATGTCAAATATAATAAACAACCGCTTGTACTTAGTATATAGCAAATGAAGATGACAATATGTGATGTGCTCCGCCACCGACACCGCGACATAACGACACCGCGACATCGCGACACCTTGTCATCGTATATTATTATTTATTCTAGTTTCAAGTGGACTACAGATTACTGATATCAAATGCTTTTTCCCGTTATGTTTATGTATGTAAATTATGTGACTTCAATCGGCCGCCGCTGAGATACACAAACGTAAGCATTGACTCACCTGGTTAGAACTTAGAAGTTTGTATCGTATCATTGATGCTGCAATGTGTTGTGCTGTGCGGCTAATTCTGAACAGTATCCTGTTGTATGTTCTAACACTTTTACATTAACAATATCGCACCAAACAATGAGCTGCGTCATGAGTCATGTAAAAGCCGTGTCTACCCGTGATTTTCCCGTGACTCGCGGTGGGATGTCAAGCCTAGGACGAGGTGACGCAATGAAGGGGATAAGAGAACGCTCCACGCTGATGGCACGTTCCCAGTCGCATCTGGGCGTCTGAATTCTACAGGAAAAGTGTTCTTGCGGACATTGCAGTCCTACGGCTGAGGAGAGGACGGCGCGGCGGGCACTCACTTGTCGAAGCTGAGATGGTCGCAGGCGAGGATGTCGGGCAGCGCCGCCCACAGCGCGATGTGCAGGTCGCGCACCGGCGCACCCCACCAGCTCGCCCGCCAGTAGCGCACGCGCGACGACACTACGCACTCCACGCCTGCAACATCAACAATCATTGTGTTTTTGAATCAATATAAAATTTAAATGGACCAAATGTGTTATGATGTTTGTCGACACAGATCGGTGAGTGGAGCAGTAGGTGAAGGCGTCGCCGTGTCCACTTGTGGGTCAAACGCTCGCCAAAAGGTAACGGTATCAACTCCGCAGCGACTCGTCCGATCAAAACACTCGCAAACTGGTTTCCGTGCAAACGTTACCATGCTAAAAACATTTAAATATGTCAATATGTTCTGTTAAATTTGTGTAATTTACACATGTGTAGTTGTATTAGTTGGCTGAGGCTTCAGCGCTCATTTCGAGAAATTAGAATAAGGAATTTTCGGGTGTTATTGTAGTTTAAAAACCTTTGCCGCACTGACTGCGTTGAGTGTTTGTTTGTTTGTTTGTTACAATAGTGATCATTTTATAATGTACACGGTTGCTATGCGCTATGTCCTGTTGCCGCTACACCGGATGTACGTTTTGTCACTAATTTTTTACGTCACATACATAATATATAAAATTGTTTGCAGGTTGTACAGCTGCAGGCAAGCTTTGTGTTTCAACAGAGAGCTAATAAATATAGTAACACTGAGATACAATTAACCTTCATCGTAATCTTTAATGATGATTAACAATTCTTTTGGTATTCAAATGAGCGAGCGAGCGAGCGACGTGAGCTGTTTCAAGTTCATGCGGCGCATGCGCCGAATTAATGCGGTGTGTTGCAACAGCTCGCTGTGGCCGAGCGCAGCTGTGCTCTACCGGCCGTCCTCGGGGACTAGCCGGTGCCTCTCACAGCCTCGCCTCACCTCGCCTCGCCCTCCATCAACATCTTTCCTCCTGCACAGTGATGCCATCGACGACAAATGCAGCTAGCGTATAGATTTGTACTCGAAACAATATTGTTTAAATGGAAGAAAGGAAGTAAAGACGTTCTCTCAGAAAGACTGCAGCCTAAGCTCATGTTGGGACCGCGTAACGTAAGAATATATTGGGGCACCAGTGTGGAACACACACATATGAGATATCGAAGCCCCGCTAGTCGCACTAGACTACAAGATGGCCACCGAGGGGATTTTAGTGGGTAAAACACATAACCCTGTTGCACACCCTGTTGAAACCAAAAAAAGGTATACTATAGGAGTTTGTATAAAAGAGTGAGTAGTGAGTAGCTGTGTACTAGTTAGGTACTCACCCGAGTAAGATACGGGCAGGTTCTCCACCAGCTTGAAGGTGAAGGGTATGTGCACGCGCTGCATGAGCACGCGCGGGGGCGGCATGCTGCGCGCCCACGCCCGCCCGCGCGCCTCCCCGCCCTCGCCCACTATGCCGATCACTTCCATGTTCCTGCACACAACATCACACACTTTGTTTACTGCACAAAATATATCCGATTGCTGCCAGCGACACCGGCAACTATACGGTATTTCTGATACGATTTCTTTATTTTCAAAAAGTAAGGATTCCAAGGGCTCCGTTTGATTTATATTTTAAAGTATTTCGCCTTGGTATAAAATACAATGCATGCATTTAAATTTAATTTGGTGCTGTGTGAGCGGTATTAATGCGCTATCCTTCCTTCACACAACATTCGCGAGTCGAGCGTTCTGCACGCGAGGGATGGGAAGCAAGAATATACTCATTGTGTATAATATATTCTCTATTGGAAGAAAGAACTTGACTATCAACATTATTAATGCGAACAAATTTATATTAATTAAACAAACAATAATCTTAGCACGTGTCAAATGAAAACCAACAAGTTATTTCACTTCATTTCCATTGTGCCTGAGATTGTATGTCTATGGTATGTCGCTGTGCGCTGCAATCGCCGCCCTCCTCACCGTCACCGTGCTTTGTCTTTGCTAATTGGGCGCACATGTTCGTGTTTATTCAGTCAGTGTAGTAGAACACTACATATGATGTTTTTGTTTTTTCTTGCAAAAATAAACTCTCAAAGTACTCTGCTTCTTGTCCGCCGGGCTTGCGTTTAGACTTTTCTAACTAAGCTACTCTGCACCTAGGTCTATACCACGCCAGGTTTTTTTTTCTGTACCATGAATAAATAGCAAATTCGCAATCGCATACATTCTTACCGTGCGAATTGCGTAATAAAATTTTTGCATAATAACAAGGTTGTAGTGCACAAATAAAGTAAAGTCAAATAAGGTTTGGCAGTATGGTAATTACAATAAATTAATGGATACGCTTTATGCACACTGCATTTGTTCACTGGTTGCATACACGATGTACATTTGTTGCCCGGCTGCCGTCTGCCGGCTGCTGCATTGCATGCGGATGTCCCGGTCCATTCGTTAAGTAACAAAATAAATTAAACTTATGCGTAATTAGCTACTTCCGGTGATGCAATTGCGTCTTACATATTTCTTCCGGAAAAAAAATGGGTTAGAAATAAGATATATAATACATTTCTTAGAGCCTAAATATAACTTATCTCCAAAAAAATTTATCTTTATAATTTTTAGTCCATTTGCTACAAAATTTACTGATCTAAGGATTGCAATGGCTATCGAAGTTGCGGTGGACGGGAGAACGTCTCAACTTTATATGCACGTTACACAGGAGTTAAATTAAAGTATAATATGACAAAAGAAATTAGTGGCAATTAGTGCGTCTAGACTTGCATGTCGAGAAGGAACGGCGCGGTTCTGGAGAGGGTTGCTGCGGGCACGAGGGGGCGGGAGGGGGCGCAGGATGCATGAATTAGTCGGACAAAGGTCCTGACCCCTCAACTTCATCGAGTCTTTATGTGGCAGAGCGGCTACCTCATGTCATACTGATAATAGCTGAAACTCTCATGAATAAACTCAATGCCCTACTCCCAGAAAGAGGTATTTTATGTCCATATTTTAGACACACCTTGATTACACAACGAGACAGATATTGATTAATATTGACACAATGGTAAAGGTCAATCTTGTACATATATAAAACTGCACAAAAATTTACAAAATAGCTTTTAATATTTAGCTTTATTGTTGCTAAAACTTTGAATTATACTTACTACAGTAATCAGTTCCCAAACAAGATTTACCTTTTCTCTAGGAAATAAAATTTACCAATTAAGAATATGAAAAAAAAAATTTTTTGCAAACTTTTTTGCCTAATTTAATTTACAAAGTTCTGGAAAGGACAGTTAACATTTTATAGAGACAGATAATAAAATTAAAGCAATTGCCAACATTTAAAATAAAGTAAGGAAAATAAGATTTGTATCTTATCAATATTCAAAATGGTTTCATTATTAATTTGTACCAGTTTTTAGCTAATTTATTTTTAGAGTTCACTCGTTAAAATAACAAATTGTGCCTGTATGTAAATGTTACCTTTAGAATGTTTCAACAAGACACCACCAGAACTGATCAACTTATATCATTCATTGTTCAATATTTACATTGAATATTTGTAGCATTTATTTGCTGGCTGCATGACCACTAAAATATTATATCCTACTGCATACAAATGTTCATACTCTGCCAAACTTGACTCCCTACAATATGTAGGAATATTCTTTCTTTATTAGAGACTCGGCTTAACTTCTGGTCAAAATAATAAATGCTGCAGACTATCCATTATAACAATTAGTTTATCTCTAGACTAACTTTGCTTGTCGTAAGTTGGAACAAATATTTAAAGTACAGAAATGTTATGAGACATTTCTTATAAATTATGAGTTAATGATGTGGGATCCATTGTTATCCATTTATTATATCTATACATACATAGTATTATTCCCATAACTTAGAGGTGTACATTCCAATGAGGGCAGCCGAGTCTGCTACAGAACACACATTCAGAGGTGAACAAAGCACTTTACAACCAACGGACAGATCTTATAAAAACAAATATCTTTGTTATGTATTTTAGACAAACTTATTACATTTTTATTTAATACCAATGATAATTATAATTAAAATGTTTAAAACAAGTGAAGTAGGAAATTACATAGCTTAATGAAACTCGACAAGACATAATAATTAGTGTATTTAATATGTTCAAACAAAAACATTAAATTAATACAATGCTAATTTCCCATTCCTTACATTAATTAATTTTATTCTGGTATTGGATTTTATAAAGGTAATTTTTGTGGAAATATAATGTCCTATCAATATGACGAGATAGATAAGGCACATAGCATGTTGCATCACACCCATCACAATCCAACCAGCTCAGTGTGACACCAATCAGCTGAGTGAACAACACTTATTATTATATCTTTCTCATTTCATTATACCATATACAAAGCAGACAATAAAAAAAGAAACCACATTTTTAGAAAGGAAGTAGATATAGAACATAACATTGTTATCAAACTCACCTTAGAAGTATGACTAGCATCACGAACAAAGCAACTAAGGCACCTAGCATTATAAAAATGTTTGGTAAATCTGCCAAAGTCAGCCCCGTGGACCCCATGATTGTCACTCTCGATCACCAAATAGCAATAAAATAAAGCAAGGGCGTAAAATACGCATCGGTCCCGCACTGTCACACACCACTCTAGACTTTATCTAGACTATTTTGCGAAAAAGCGGTTCATTTCGTCGTGTATACGACCGCCGGTTGCTCAATTATTTACGCAACAACACTTGGCCACCGTCACTTTAACCTTGTCTTTACCCGATCGTATCTAGCCGTCGATGTTGTTATTCGACGTATGGTCACTGATCATAACAAATACAAAATCATTGATCCAAATAGCTGACGACGAAACATACGCGATAACTGAACGAAGTAATTTGACAGAATGGCTTGAAGACGAGGCGGACGAGGGAGGAGCGAGCGGGGAGGGGGAGCGCGAGCGGAGCGGTCGTGTCATGTCATCACCGATCACCTGCCGACCTCCTTACATACTTCATAAATACTCTGGACAGGCTACTTCAAAATGAAATTATAGCTATTTTTGTGCCGATTTGAAGCGCCACGTGGGGGTCCCGAGAATTAATTTTGACACTTTTTTGGCATAATGGAAAAACGCTTATCGACGTTTACGTCTACGATGATTTATAACTTTGAACTTGCGGTGGTTTAAATAGAATTTCTTTCCATCATTTTTTCTTTCAAGTTCATATAAAATATCGTTCTAACATAACTATGGTTTGTTAAGAAAATTGTAACAACCACTTAGTATCTTTGGTCCTATCCCTCAATAATAGTTTTGTCATAAATTTTTGGCTACATGCATATATGCAAATACCGATCACTTACATTTTTATTATTTGTAGATGTACTGCCTAATCGAAAACATAAATAAAGTTGAAACGGGTATGTGTTAAGTAGTTAACTAGTATTAATTATCGATACGCTTGTTCCATTGTCACGTCTCTATTGTTAGTTGCACCGTCGCTGTCAGCGCAGTGTTAAAAATCAAATAGGCACAATATATCCTGTCCAGTAGCAAGTCCAACGTAAATGTATTTATAAAGCTTAAAGAACAATATTAGGTCTATCGTCCATGAATATGAAATTGGGGGTTTTGTAGGATACTGTTTTAACAGTGGTGACACCAGATGATGTGGCATCTTTTGCTCGAATTAATCGCCTTACCCGGTACAATACCGTCACAGTAGAGAGGCGTCCAATGGAAGCAATTCAGCGTTTTGTCCGAGGAGCGTGCGTGCCGGTAGACTAATTTTAGTCCTCTTTTCCTTCCCACCCTTTTAAGGGATGCATAAGAAGGGGGAAAAACAAACAGGAAAAGCAATGTAGCTGAAAAGTTATATACCTCATAAATTGAGTTAAGCAAAATACTAGTTAAGCCTATTTGAAGTTTATGCTAGTTCCTCCCGCAGGAGTTAGGTACTTAGACATTGCGAAACAAGGCCCGAGCTAAATACACCCTTACGTTGCACATACATACATCGTTTTCGACTTATACGACTTTACAGCTTACGTCCACTAAGATGTATTAGGCATCATCGATGTTATGCTCCAGAATAGAATTTGTAAGGTGCCTAGGCAAATTACAAAAGCGAAGCATTAATAATCGCTTGGTGATATACATAGTACATTGTGTGATGATGTGTGCGTGCGGTATGTGCTATATCTCTAATCTATATCACAACAAGAATTAAGTTTGTTATCTAAATTGTTTTATGTATTTCATCAAATGTTTATATGACTTAATCACGTGTTACATCATTCAGATGAACAAATTCTCGCTGCACAATAGCATTATTCTTCTGAAAGAAGATTTAGAGAGTGATATTTAGTTCCAGAACGAGGCCCCGCGGCGGCGGCGGCGGCGGCGGCGGCGGCGGCGGCGGCGGCGGCGGCGGTTGTCATGTGCACAGGCGGACACAAACGTGTAAACAAACCGACGATCGATATTACTTCGGCGCTACGTATTACTGTGGCATTATTCGTTAGGAGCGCTTCTCTATCAACCAAATCGTTTACGCAATCTCGCAGCATACTTTCGAGGTCGGATTAGGCGGGAATGTGGCCGGACCTTGGCTCCGACCACGCGAATGAAGAACCCCGCTGAGCGAGGGGAGCACGCGACATCCAAGCTGTGGAACAACGTGGCGTCCTGCATGGAGAAATGGTTCGGTGATAAACGTCTCTGGCTGTTCGGCAACAACCTGCCGCTGCTGCCGAGGAGGTACGTCAAGTGACATTACATGCTCGCGATGTCATCTGCGCCGCCGCCGTATCTTCTGAGTATTGCACATATCTAAATAGGCATCGAGTATATTGTGAATATGGTAAATTAATAAAATAATGCAGTGTCGTATTTCGCGTTATTATCTTTATATAATACTAGCTGAACGGTCTCCGCGCGGAATTTAAAATAAACTTAATTAAGAGCCTATGTTAAAGCCAAAATATTACTCACTCCTCTATTCCTAAGAAATTTTATAAAAATTAACTACGGGTCTAGAATCTACTTAGTTTAGGAAACAGGAGTACTACTACTTTGTAATTTAATCATACTTTTGTTGCCAAAATAAACGATTTTAATTAATATTATTATATTATTATAACTATCTGTGAACGCCGCTGAAGAAAAATAAGTGATAAGTCCGTCTAACTTCTGTCATTTGATGTAAGCTTAACACAAAAACGTAAATGTTTTCTTTTTGGTGTCAGTCGGTATTGTAAAGCATACGAACGAGCGGATTATGTTTGTCGGCTCGATTCAAACTTTATAAAATTATCAGGCATGTGGATGAAATTCCAGTGAGGCGTCGGGCGATATGTCCGGCTCCGTGGACCGCGCCCTCGTTTCAGCAGAGGTCGCGGCCGCCGGGTACGAAGAAGTTCCCTTTCTTTTTCCTCTTGTTTTCGTCCAACCTCAGCTTTCCTTACGTATGGTACCCAGCCCTTACCGCTGATATAATATTAAAATTGGTATTGATCGAGTGAGTGTGTGTGTGGCGCAGGTCGCGGGCCAGCAGCCGCGCCATGGAGCGCTACGAGAAGTTGGCCAAGTTGGGCGAGGGCTCCTACGGGCTGGTGTACAAGTGCCGGGACCGCGAAACCGGTGCCCTCGTCGCTGTCAAGAAGTTCCTCGAGAACGACGACGACCCGCTCATCCGGAAGATCGCGCTGCGGGAGATACGCATGCTCAAGGTGAGCTCCACCATCTCGCTCGGCACCTAGCTACATTTGTTTCGGTCTTACTTATGTCACTGTTGCGAAACAAGCCTTTAAACAATTTTTCGGTATCTTTATGGGTTTGTTGGTAAGATTTGTTGTTAGAACAGCTGCGGCGAGCTTTCCTTCATTACAAATATGTGTCATTTTTCTTGCAATTCATAGGAAATTTGTAACGTTTTGTTACAGAACCTGAAGCACCCGAACCTAGTGAACTTGCTGGAGGTGTTCCGGCGCAAGCGCAAACTTCACCTCGTATTCGAGTACTGCGACCACACGGTGCTGCACGAGCTGGACAAGTACCCCGCGGTCAGTTACCCGCCTTCCCCCGCGCACCCACCACACCGACACACCACAACCACAATCTGTTAAAACAGTAATCAGCTTATATAGATAGTTAGCTTATACCCGAACGTTACTACATTTTTTTATTATTTATATTTCGTATGAAAGTAATCGACAATCAAGTTTTTTTTTAATTATGAGTGGTTTCAAAATGCAGTCACCTTGGCTCTCGATTTTGTACAAGCGACATTGCAACACAGACATACATAGCAGGGCTCGAGAAGGCGTTAGTAAAAGCTAATGAAGTTGCTCAGTGCATTGCACAAGCCAAGCCTCGGCGCGCCCCGGCCCGTCTGCCCGCCTGCTCGCCTGCTCGCCTGCTCGCCTGCTCGCCTGACAAATATCGGGAAGAAACGTGTCACCAAAAAATCGGTACATAGTTTTGTTTTAATGCAGATAGTATGACCGCGAATTTTAACCCCGTCGGTCGGTCGGTCGGT
>NW_013531688.1:18117-63574 GCF_000836235.2 Papilio xuthus | reverse complement strand
GATTATCGTAGACCTAGGCACGTCCTCGACTTTCAAGATGACGCAACTACCATCGCTCAGGCTAGGGTTAAACAACTTCGCAGTCACACCACACATCCCAGTCGCTGCCGGCTACGGCAATCATTCTCACGATATGGCCTCATAGCAGGCAGATTTTCACCTGTCAACGATAGAAGCGTAGCTGGAGTTTCTTCCGCCACTTCTTCTCCCAGCGCTAACGCTTTCCGAAGTGGTAGTAATATTAGATGCATCAGAACTAATAATAATCAGGAAACAGCAACCGATCAAGCCGAGGTTCGGCCCCGTCGGGCACCCTTGAATCGGAATGCTAAACGCGTATCGAGTGACAGCCCAAGCCGAGGCCCCCTCTCGGGGGCCCTTGAGCCCCGTCACTCCATGGAGCGTCCACCGAAGCGACCTAAGAGCTCGGCAGCCTCCCAATCCGGTAATAATAACGAAGTAACGGCCCGAGCCGAGGTTCCTGAGGGAGCCCTCGAGCTTAGTTACTCTTAAACGAGGTTTAGGCTAAGTGCCATCTGCGCTCGGCCACCTCAAGCCCGGTGAAGCTGTAAATGCCTCCTCAAGGCAAACAGTGGCAATCAGTCACAAAAAAAAAAAAAAAAAAAAATCGCAGATGTAATATGTAATGTGTAGGTTGCATCACAATGTTTTCCTTCACTGTAATAACGTCGGATAAATAAGATGAGAATCCGTTAAAACACATTGTTACATGGCGGGGATCGAACCTGAACATGTCGATTTCCGTCCGGTCCGGAGACTACGTACAATACGATAGGTGTGTATTACATTATTCAAATGTGTTTGTTGAGCAACTCGGCGAGCTCGACAAACCTCTACAGGTTACAGATACTCACCCTTCTCCTTTACAAGAACTGGATATCAAATATAAAGATCATTTACCTTATCTATTATATAATAGGTTGCAAGCGGTCACCTGATTTCGACGAAATAGTGAAGCGACCTCCTCCTTTAAGTCCAATTCCTGAGAAGACGGTACTTAGGCCGCCAGCACGCACACTCATCGAACGAAACACGGAATGATTTCCACTTTAAGCTGTCTTCTGTGTGGTCGTGGTAATGCATCGAGTGAGCCAAGCTACCAAAAACCTGTCTAAATAATGACCACAATTACACTATGCTCAGTTGAAGGTTACATCATCAAGTGTGTGAGATACCACTCGTGTGTGACAAAGGGGATAAGGTGTGTGTTTGTGTGTGTGCAGGGCTGCCCCGAGCTGCTGTCGAAGCAGATAATCTGGCAGACGCTGCAGGGTGTTGCGTACTGTCACCGACACAACTGCATCCATCGCGACGTCAAGCCCGAGAACATCCTGCTGACGGCCGACGGCGTCGTCAAGCTGTGCGACTTCGGCTTCGCGCGGATGATCAGTGCGTACGCCACGCTCACACGCCTCCGAACTTGTTATAATTAATATTTATGCAATGCTATAAAATTCCTCATTAATAAGGGTTGAGCTGTTACCCTCCCATCTCCAGCCACACACAAGTTGCGGCAGCTAGAGTTCCCCCATCTCGCCCGCCGCCAAACCATGCCCTATTATTCTCATCGACTATGTTTGGGCATGTAGGCTCCTAGGAGTAAACCAAATTTATTGCGGTTACGGTGTGTTCTTAAAATAAATCCATAAAGTTTTTATCACACGATAAAGATGCGGTCGTTCCTTTCACTGCGACCTTCAACCATCCATAAAAATCCCTTATCCTTGCCTTGTCTGCCTAAGTCCTGAGACAGCGGTGGCGTCCCCAGGTGGCAGCTGCTCTTCCGAGTACTCGGTGCACACCATGATCCCTTTCGGCGTGGACGTCAGGAAGAGAGCTAGTAAATGTCAATTCTGCGATATAATTATACAACGAAATCTAATTAGTTAGCCGTAGTTTCATTAGTTTATTAACGTTTAGTAAGTACGCACAAGGTGTGATAAGTTGAATTTGATAATACTTGCAATAAGATATTGTGATTAGGTAATATAGCATATGTAGCAATGCGATATAATATACACGCGTCGTTGCTCACGTGCCGCACTCTTTGAATTGGTTGATGGACTTGATTGCAACCAGCGGCAGCGGCAGCGGCGGCGGCGGTTGCCATCAACTCGTTGCTTAGTTATCTCATAAAGTATGTACATATACACGTATCTATGCATATGCAAAAAATGTCGTGTTTTGTAAAGTATTCATTAGCTACAACTAGCTAAAGCCCACGGAACTTCTGATTTGTGTTGCTAAACGAGATGTACACAGGTGGAGGGGTTATGTTAGCTCTTTCGTTCACTATTAGTATAAATATACGTATTTACTTATTACAAGTTTACAAATAATACTTAGGTCGCTGTATATATACTATAATGTAGTGATATTAGTATTCATTGCACTACAATTAATTATAAATGAATTAAATGAGAGGCCTAGAAGTCTATGTCTCTACACAGTAGCGTGATGTGTTTGCGATGCATACGCTGCATGCACAATACTGGAGACACTCGTGAGTGAGCCGCCAGCGGAACACACTACATGTAGAGTTGCGGTGTGGTAGTTAGCTGACTGGCCGTGCGTCTACATGCCCAGGCCCCGGAGAGAGCTACACGGACTACGTGGCGACGCGCTGGTACCGCGCGCCCGAGCTACTCGTCGGCGACACCATGTACGGCCCGCCCGTCGATGTCTGGGCCATTGGTGAGTCGCCGCAGTCACCTCCACTTCCACACTTAGTTATTGTTGAAATATTGTTTTCCGAAATGATCCTAATATCATCAGATAGAGGTGCATCTGTATCTGTGGTGTTACAGGGTGTGTGTTCGCGGAGTTGGTGTCGGGCGAGGCGCTTTGGCCGGGCAAGAGCGACCTGGACCAGCTACACCTCATCCGCTGCACGCTGGGCGACCTTCTGCCGAGACACATGACTATCTTCTCGCAAAATACATTCTTCCAGGTAAACTCTCCGCCCTCGACGAACCAGGCCGACAGAACTCACGGAGTGTTGTAATAACCTTGGTGGGCGCGGTGTCCGCAGGGCATGGCGCTGCCCGAGCCCGGTCAGCTGCAGCCGCTTGAGGCCAGGATCCCGCAGCGCTGCGCCAACAACGAACAGCTCATGGACTTCTTAAAAGTAATTCCCTATTGATTCTATTCTAATTTCTGCTAATGGTCTGCCTAAATGGTATATTTTGTCACACAATGCACCGCCTTGTCATATACAGAGGTGCCTGGACAAAGACCCGGTGTCGCGGTGGTCGTGCGAGCAGCTATTGCGGCACTCGCTCTTCGAGAACTTCCTTTTCAGCGTGCCTCCGCCCCCGCACCACGACTACGACAAGGCACGCCGGGGACAGGTATCAACTCGTTCATATGAAAATAACTTTCTCCTTGGAATAAATTTGTCCTTCCCCACGCACTTTCCTCACCCCGATCCTCCCCCGCAGCAGTCGGCGACTAAGCGACAATCGGAGTCAACTACCTCGCAGCAAAACTCACAGGACACGGCGAGTTTACAGAAAAAGAAAAGCAGCAAGAAAAAATGAATGTCCGCTGAATAAAATTGGGCTCCTGCTATGTTAGTGTCGCGATATTGCGGTTAGCAGTTACATTATACAGATTAAATTAATTATTAGTTAATTTTTTAAACTTGATTTACTCTTCGCTAGACATCGTCAGAAAAAAGTTTCCATAAAGATCGTTACGAACGGTACGACTGTTACATGCATGCTTGGTCAAATAGGGAAATCTAACGAAAACAACTACTTATAAACGTTGACTTAAGTGTACTAATATGAACGACAATGTACAGAATACCTATGATTCGCACTCGGACCAACGGAGGCAACCAATAAGGCCATCTAGGACCTATAATACCTTGTCAGCAAGTACGATCTGTGTTAATACTTTTGTGTGTGTAGCGGAGCGCGTGTTGGTGTGGTGCACTGTGCAGGTGCAGTCGTCGCCGCTGCTGCCGGCGCTGGCGTGCGGCCGCGTGGCTCCGCGCCACAAGCCGCCCGAGCGCGCGCATTTGCCCACCATCTGACGCCGCGCGCCGCTCGCCCCCCTGCTCGACTCACACACGCAAACGCGCACGCAATAAATTATACAGCAAAAGCATATATCTTTTCTTTATACCCGCCTGCTTTAATCAAATAATGATTGCCTGTATTCATATTTAAAATTCAATGCAATCATACTTGAGTATATGATTATTCAGTAAAAGCTCAGTCCTATTAGCCAACAAACACAGGAAATTAAAGTATTTTCACATCTATATAAGTAGATCCTCTCTCTATGGCATGATGCTGCTGTAAGAGAATTCTTATATGAATGGTGCACATCTTCACTTTTATTTGTACAGTAAACCAGTGCAGTTGAAACTGTACAGATAAATCGTACATCCCTAAAGTTTACTCATTTTGGCTCACAATGGCTATGACAGGGAAAGCTATTGTTGCTATATTGTTGACAAAAAAACCAAAAGGCAGAAAAAAACAGATTCAAGTAAAGAAAGGATTAAGGACATTCAAATAAAACAATGCAATTGGTTATAATTTTTTACTCAGTTTCATCTCTTATCTTCTATTTTTTTTGTAACACTGCTACTTCAAAAGTTTTATTATTAAATTTAGCAGTTTATTTTTTATAGTTCAATTGTGTTTGCTGTAACATCTGTTTACATATTGTTCTGTAAATGTAGGACTGCTGGTAATAAATTTTTATCCCTCTAACATCTTTTAACCTAATTATATACAGTAATTAACAATCTTCTTCGTAGTTAAACTTATCTCAGTCCTTTTTGAAGAGCTAAAATCATAATTTCTACATTTAACTTCTCATTTATTATTTTAACAATTAATACCTAGATTATTGCTATCACGAATTTTGAATAAGATTTGTTGTCTCATTCGTTGTTTTGTGGTATTTCAATGACTGGGTTTGCTTTTCTACCTTGCGGCCTTTATTTTCTAAATTTATCTTAACTTAATTTTGTCAAATTAAAAAAACAATAGTTAAATATTTTCAGTATTAGAAAAATAACCTTACCGAGGCAAAAGGCAATTTTTTCCTATCATCAGGACCAACAAGGTAGTCAATACCTTGCAATTTAGCCCAGCCATAATGTGCTCCTATAATAGCTGGGACCATCACGACCACCACCAAATTTTTAGAAAAAAATCGTTTTACGTTCATGGTTAGTCTTCACGTGATAACTAACTCTTAACAACAATAGTATTTTATTTTATTTTTAGGTTATAGTTCTTTGCATAACATTTATGTCCAAAAACAAACATTTCATTCTGTCAATGTCAATCAACGTTATGTCGTTATGTCAATGTGAAGTGTTGTTTTGGATTTAAAATGGAATTGAATAGACATTGAAACTTTGGAACTCTATAAAATTGATAATCTGAAGTCAGATCACTGTTCACATGTGATGATGAGGATTGTTCACACGTACTTTTATGTTTTGATTTACTTGTGTTTTTTTTATAAAACACTAAACACATGTTGTTACTGAATGTAAGTGTTAAAGGTGAAATTTAGTCTTTAGTAAAAAACAGTTCAACATAAGAAACGCTTTCTTATAATTAGGTCATATTTTATATACTCTTTGAATTTGGTAACAAAAATTAATGAGACATGAGTCTGAGATAATTTTTGGTTAAAAGAAACACTAAAACGGAACGTTAAAAAGTCTGTTCTCTATTACAGGAGGAAATGTTTTCCACGAATTAAATAAGGATTCAATTTTTTCTGTCAAATAGGAAACTTAAATGTTAAGCTGAACAAACATTTTCATATGATTTAATTGGATTATAAATGAGGACAAATGAGAACTTGTCTCAAATGAGAAAATCTGAAGTCTGAAGTTTGAAGAAAACTTACTTCAAAACATGGTGGCAGCTCAGTAAGACTGTTCATTTTTACTAGTCATTAGAATTTTAAGAAGCTTATTCTGCAGGAGTGTTTGATACAATTTGTAAGTGTACTATAAATTCAAATAAAAGCATTTTTTTAAATGAGACTAATAATCTGGTTTGATCACAGGTAAACACCAAACCAATAAGCTTCAAACAAATTGAAGGATGACGTCTGAAGAAACGCAGATTCCGGAGGAACTGAAGGGTTGTTATGAAAATCTTATTGTGATCGACATCGGCGCAAATCTGACAAACAAAAAGTATGGTCGCGATCTCGATTCAGTAATTCAAAGGGCGAAAGATGCAGGTGCGTGTCAATCTAACATTACGGAAGAGCGGCTGGCATCATGAATATTGCGTGCAGTTATGTTGCGATGTGTCGACATCCAGTAGTAGATGTGCGTGCCGCTCGCTGCTCGCTGCCCGCTGCCACCAGCTGTCCAAATAAATCATACAAATTGTACCTAATTGCCCCAAAAACTGAGCACTATATATATATATGCACATACTTTTTGCAGCATACAATATTTTTTTATTTTTGCAGGCGTACAAAAAATAATGGTAACAGGCACATCAGTCAGAAATAGCAAAGAGGCACTGCGATTGACTCGATTGTACCCTGGAACTATATATTCCACAGCAGGTAAGTTGATTGATAGTATAGTCTGTAACCTTTGTGTGTTATGTGCTCGAACGAGCGTTTCTTACCACCAAATAACTTTTCACAGACAGAGCAGGCTAAACAACAGAGTTTTTATAAAACGTTAAGAAATTGTCTTAGCCCACGCCTCCAATTATTTTAACACTACACACCAATGAAAGTCCTGCATATAACATAGAGTATTAAGAAAAAAACAATTAGTATGTTGGGCAACTGCATTTAAACTGCATTATGATTAGAACAACTGAGACAGATAGATTATTTTTACTATTGTTATTTGTATTTCATACAGCACAGTCGGTGTAGGAACCCTTTGGGTTGTGAATACACTTCAATTGTCTTATAATGAATTTTAAAGTCCTCAGCTTTAACAAGCGCTATCATGATTTTGTTTATTATAGTAATGTCTCTGTGGAAGTGGCATAGTAAGGTAATGGTATTAAGAAGCAATCCAATACTTAAAAGATATACCTATTTGCTAAATTACAGGCGAAAATTAGGTTATTTTTTTGTTTCTTGAGTGTTATCATGTCATGTCATCTGTCGAAGATAACAACAGTGAGACATGTGTAGACCTCGCACCTCTCAATGATAACATCAGCAGTCATATAGTGTAGTGTAGCACACATATCATTTGTATAGTAAATAAACATTATTATGTATTTAAACTCACTATTTGTCTACATTTTGTAACAAAGTAAAAAATAATATGAAACTAGAATGATGTTGCATTTAATGTTATACATTTTTATGTATTGTTGATGCAAGAATACAACCTCTCTCGTTACACTCGCTAGTTGTGACCACAAGTGTTAATTAAATAAGATTTTCACTTCCAAACATGATGATGTTTCAACAATGTTAATTGTGTAGATGTGATCACCCGTCCTGCAAAATCTGTTCCAATTAAGAATTTAAGTTTTTCCAACCTAATGTAACATGTAACACCTGAACAGTTTACGAGTTAAGGTATAGTCTGAATTGTTGGAAATGGCCATGATGTTCTTCAATAGTAATGAACTGCAATAAGGCGCAGTTTTTAAAACAATCATGTATAAAAGTGTGTGCGTGCGTGGCGTTGTCAGGCGTGCACCCGCACGACGCCAAGTCGATGGCGGAGGAGGAGCTGTGGGCGGAGCTGCGGCAGGTGGCGGCGGCGCCCGAGTGCGTGGCGCTCGGCGAGTGCGGCCTCAACTACACCAAGGACTTCTCCGAGCCCCACGTGCAGCGCGCCGTCTTCAAGCGGCAGGTACTCCACACCACTCGATTACTTACTTATATATTTTTATATTAAAAATGTTTTCATACACATGTTACAAGAATGAAATATCCCGCCGAATTGAGGGCACTCGCATATAAATACATAATCGTTGCAATGTTTGAGGTGTAAGAAATGTGCGGGCGCTGACCACCGCCGCCCGGACGTGTTTGTCACTTGACTTGGTGACTTCCTATCGCAAGTTTTAATACAGACGCAGTGAAGCATCAGCGCCCGACTCTTTATTACACGTTGCGCTCCATTAGATAAATGTTTTAATCATGGCCGCCTCTGCCACTTCTCAGGCTTATTGCAGATTATCACAAATACAAAGTGTCCATATATAATATGTACATTCCGCTAACGTCGGGTAACATTAACTCGTTGTGACGTCTGCATGGCCACACTCAGAGTTCTAAGATGTGGCGAATCTGAACTGATTACGACATGCCTAAGAGCGACAACGACCCCTCCCACTCCCCACCGCCCCACTCTGCACCACTCGGCCACGCTAATTGCATCTGTCGCAACAGATTCAATTACTGATAAGTACTACATTTTTCTACCTTAATTAGATTGAAACGTTCATTGAAGCAATGTCAGGCAATCTTGAGCCTCGGAGCGAGCAATCGTGTCCACTCTGGTCGCGCCCCCGACACTCGACAATATAATGATCACAACGCGAGACCTTTATATTACAGCGCTTATTACAATTTGTAATAAATTCGCTTTCCTTAGAATGATGCTTAGCATCTTGTCCGACCATGTTGCCAATATTGAAACCGTGTACAGTTGTCCGCCTGAACGCTTTGTTCGGGGCGTGTTTTAAATAAATCGATTTATTTTTTTAATCACACCAACATCCACATGTTTCCTTAAATATATAATGTTGTCAAAGCGGATCTATCATTGCCTCGGCGTCGCAGGCCTCGGGTCTCAGGCCGCAAGTTTCTAGCGGGGCAGGACTCTCCTCCGTCGCCTTTTACAATCTTTTAGCAAACATTATTATATTACGAGTGGGGAATGTACTTGTTGCGAAGCAATGAATGTACATATAACAATCCTAACCGCTTCTCGTAATGTATAATACTAGTAAGCGAGGAGAATTATATGACTCACTGTGTGGAACGCTTTTTATACAATTAATGTTAAATGCGTTTATTGATACATCGATACGAACGTGGACGTGATATTACTTGCATTATGAAATGATCCCGACACTCGACACTCGACACCCGCCCGACCACGGCCGCTGTATATTTAGCTCAGCGGCCGCGCCCCTGCACATCATCACCCGCCGCCTGTCACCGCGTCATTGGTGACAAGTGCAGACACATCTGTTGCCATTCAAAATGATGCCACTTCTATTTGTCCCTTGTGAAGATGACGCAATTATACTTGTGCGATAAACTACAAATATATTTCCTTGTAGTATTTGTGTGATTTGTTGTAGATATAGGATGTATAAGTTGCGTCCTGTAGTATAGGCGCGAGGCCCCGACCTCGGCTCACACCTAACTATTAATACGCTGGGGTATAATTAGCAAAATAAGCGGAGGGCGAGCGTCACTCCTTCGCCTCGGTGACGTCACCGCGCCTCATAACCTCTTACTCCCTTCGACATGACGAGTTGCAGAGAGTCTTAGGCTGTACTTTGATCCCCTTTTCCAGAGCGGTGTGACGCAACTCGTCTGAGGGCATTCCTGTTTCGCCGGGGCGTGTCTTCTTTAGTCGTGTTGTCATAACGTAATTTAATAAGGAACAAGTGCTAAGGCTAAGGCGCGTCGAGTGACCTCGGTCTCGAGTCGTTGTATTATTTATTATACAGGAGCAAACGATTTATATAAAAGGAATATCTCTCCGCAAACCGAGCGGCTCACGGTGCGCGCGCGGGACTGACCGATCCGTCAAATGAGGTTTATCGTTGTGATGCGAGCTGCAGGTGGAGCTGGCGTGCGAGCTGCAGAAGCCGCTGCTGGTACACGAGAAGGCGGCGCAGGAGGACGTGCTGCGCATCCTGGAGGAGGGCGGTGCGCGGCTGCCGCCGGTGGTGGTGCACTCGTTCACCGGGTCGGCGGAGCAGGGCCTGCGCTACCTGGAGCGCGGCTGCTACCTGGCGCTCACCGGCTACGTGTGCAAGGACAAGGCGGCCGACGGCGTGCGCCGCCTGCTGGCCGACCGCCTGCTGCCGCTCGACCGCCTCCTCGTCGAGACCGACTCGCCCTTCATGTACCCCAACGTGCGCGCCTCCAAGCTGCCGCCGCACGTCAAGTCCTGCCTCACGGAGAGGTGAGCCCCGCCCACCCCGCACACCACGCCACGCCCTCTCCGCCCCGCCCCACTCGCGACACTGATGCAGGCCGCGTGTCCGCAGGTCCATGAACTTCGTGAACCGCTACTGCACGTTCCAGCGCAACGAGCCGTGCGCTCTGCCCGCAGTGGTCGAGCTGGCCGCCGGCTTCCTCGGCCGCAGTGCGCAGGACGTCGCCCTCGCCACCGCATTCAACGCCCTCAAGCTCTTCGGCCTCAGCCACTGACCCCACCCCCACCCCCACCCCACTCACTGCAGACATTTTATAACTATTTATGATTTATGATTTACAATAAGTAATATAGATATGCAGATGGGGCGCGAGACGTGAAGACGTGAGCTGCCACTTTATATTCTTGCCAAGGAGTGCGACTCGCCCACGCATCATGACAAAATAATATTGATATTAGTCCAAACGAAGCGAACCACTTGCTATTATTATGTTTTGATTTTGCAAAATCAAAGGTTAATTTGGTATGAGCGTACCTGAGCGTTGCAGGCTGCCGAGTGTGTGCCGCGTGTGTGTCGCGAGCTTGCCGCGTGCGTGTCGCGTGCGCATACATATATTGTCCGTTGCTTATGATTGTGCTTTGTATGTTTTAGTTTATAGTGTATAGTGTGCGGTTGCGGCTGCGGCTGCGGCTGCGGCTCGGGCCGAGGCTCTGCGCAGAGCATATTCCTATACAAGTAAAGCAATTATTTTCACGGAATATTGTAAATAGTGGTAAATGTGTAGCGAGGGCTGGCTGCTGTAGTCACAACGAAATCAAAGACTGCAAGTATTAAATAAACGACGTGTACAGCTTTTGACATGTTCTTGTTTTTGTAATTAATATTTTTTTATTTATTTAATAATGTTTAGCGAAAAGGAGAAGGAGGAGGCGCCGGCGACGTCGACTCCTTTATTTTTTGACAATCACTTTGTTTTGTTTGATGTTATTTAAGAGTATCTACTACTATATAGTGCCTTCGACAAAACGTCCTTTTGTGATACGATATTATATTACTTAGATATTGTACAGATTATTTCTTGCAATAAATATATAAAATTATTATGAGTTTTCTTTATATAAATATATTAAATACTTGAAGAGCCCATCCTAATAATAAATTACCTGTGGCAAGTACGATACAGACGACAACTTAACACGGCAAGTTGGCGGCGACACGTTTCCTGCACGTTTACTTTCTTACGGTTTGCTGCCGAGTCCTCCGACACGTTGCGTGCAAGTTGCCGCATTATAATCAATTACAACTTCATGTGCTGATGATACGATGTTGTGAGCGCAGATTGCTGACACGCCTCCTGATCCTCTCGCCGTCCGGCGCCCAGCTGCAGGCAAACCCAGTCTGCCAGGCTCCGGTATCGGACCACACTTCCTCACATTCTTTATTTCTTTCGATAAATACGTTTTTTTTATTATTTCATGGGAACTTGTAAAATGAGTTTCGATGGCTCAGGAATCGAACCCTCGACTTGCAATCTGCAGGTCCTAGTTTCGAATCCCGCCATGTACCAATGTGTTTTTCCATTTCCGATTTACATATGTACATTTATCCGACATTCTTACGGTGAAGGAAAACATCGTGATGCAACCTGCATATATCTGAGAAGAAATTCAAAGATATGTGTGAAGTCAACCAACCCGCACTTGACCAGCGTGATTGACTATGGCCTTGTCACCCCTAACTTATGGTAGGCTCGGAGCCCCTCGGTAGGGACGTTTATTAAGCTGATGATGAACTTGTAAAAAGGCATCTGCGCTTATATCTTCTATATATAAAAGAAAGTCGTGTTAGTTACACTAATTATAACTCAAGAACAGTTTTACCGATGTGGTTGAAAATTGTTGAGGAGGTAGCTTAGCGCCAGGAGACGGACATAGGATACTATTTTTTTTCGAATTCATGCCTTGAAAAGCTTATTTTTATTTAACTTACTAATATTATAAATGCGAATGTTTAGATGGATGTGATGTGGATGGATGGATGGGTGTTTGAAGATATCTCTAGAACGGATCTCGATTAAATTTGGCCTACGTATAAAACATAGCTTGAAAGAACACGTAGGCCACACTAATTAAGTTTTTTTATATATCCACGCGGACGGAGTCGCGGGCGACAGCTAGTACTTATTAAAAAATAAAATAAAAAATCGTTATTTACACATTTAATTTACTCACTATCGTGGAATTTACAATGAAACAAAATTAGTGTCCGGGGTGACGTCACACATCGTCCTGGTAATGTTGCGGCGCTACCTCCTGTCCAGGTTGCGCGGCGTCCCGGGGGGCGGCGCCGTCAGCACCTTGCGCGACAGTCGCATCTGACCCGACACCGGGTCCCGCCCGAAGTACTTCACGTGGATCTCCGAGCCCACCGCCAGACCCAGCGCCGACGGGTGCTGCACCTGCACACGCCCACACACGTCACGACACGTCACGACACGACACGCCGCCCCCCACCCCCACCCCCACCCCACGTACCTTGCGGTGGTCCAGCTGCGAGTTGTGCAGCAGCGCGGGCGGCAGCGCGGCGTGCAGCGTCACCATGACGCCGCAGTCGCGCAGCTCCACCACGCGCGCCGTGTACACCGCGCCGAACTCCAGGTCGGGCGCGCGCTCGGCGCTCAGCCAGCCCTCCAGCCGCGCCCGCGCCTCCTCCAGCGCCGCGGCGTTCGGCGCGAACACCGCGAACCGGCGCTCGTCCAGCGCGCTCAGCTGCACGCCCGTCTCCACGTACAGCCGCTTCAGGTTGATGCCGGCGGGGCCCAGCAGCCGCGCGCGCTCGTGCGGCTCCACCGCCAGCTCCTCAGTCACCGGCAGGCTCTCCTTGCGGTCCTGCCTGCGCACACGCCCCCAGTCAGTGCCCGCCGCCCCCGCTCCCGCCCCCGCCCCACCCCGCCACGTACCTCGGCCGGTCGATGCACTTGTTCATGATGTCGATGACGCGCGCCTTGGCGTCGCAGGCGCGCTGCACGGCCTCCATGACAACCTTGAGCGGCAGGCCGGCGGTCTTCACGTCCGCCTGCAGCGCGGTCACTCCGCGCTTCGTGCCCGCCACCTTGAAGTCCATGTCGCCCATGTAGTCCTCGATGCCCTGCAACAGCTCGGCGTCAGTGTTGGGGTGAGGGGTGGGAGAGGTGGGGGGGAGAGCTGCGCTCACCAGCAGGTCGGTGAGGATGCGGTAGTCGCAGAGCGCGCCGTCCTTGTAGCGCGACACGAGGCCGACGGCGACGCCCGCGGCCGGCGCGCTCAGCGCCACGCCCGCGTCCAGCAGCGCCAGCGACCCGCCGCACACCGACGCCATGGAGCTCGAGCCTGCGGGAGGTGCACAGTCAGCGCAGTCAGCGCAGCCGGGTGAAGGGTGTGGGTGTGCGGGGTGCGGGAGGAGTACTCGCCGTTGGACTCGAGCACCTCTGCGGTGAGGCGCACGGTGTAGGGCTGGTGGGGCACGACGGGGGCGAGGCCGCGCTCGGCCAGGGCGCCGTGTCCCGCCTCGCGGCGCGCCGGCCCCGCCCCGCGCGCCCCGCCCACCTCGCCGGTCGCGTACGCCGGGAACTCGTAGTGCAGGAAGAAGCTCTTCTCCTTGGTGCCGCTGTACAACGGTTTAACTGTTATATTAAATTATTTGATAATAACTGAAAAATGAAATGAAATAGATGACAATTTATTTTGTGTACAATTGATGCATATTTTACATAGCGCTCATCTTAAAATTTCCGGAGGAAGTGTCGGAGGGTGCGCGGTCGCTTCGACGGTAGTACCTGGTGATGGCGGTCAGGGGATCCAGCTTGAGCGCGCTGTCGGGCGAGTCGAAGGCCACGGTGCACAGCACCTGCGTCTGCCCGCGCTGGAACAGTGCGCTGCCGTGCAGCGGCTCGTACAGCGACACCTGCAACATCCCGCCCGCGCCCTCAGCCTCGCGCCTCACGAGCCTCACGCGCCTCACTCGGTCCGCTACCGCCTACCTCGCAGTTGATCTTCCTGAGCTCGTCGAGCGCGCGGCCATCGCAGCGCACGTCGGTCTCGAAGATGAGGTCGCGGAAGGTCTGACGCAGGTGGGCGTTGAAGCAGTCGACGAGGAGGGCGGGGTCGCCGGCGTCGCGCAGCTGCGCCACCGCCGTCTGCCGCAGCTCGGCCAGCGCCGCGTCGCGCGACGTCTTGTCGTGGCTGAAGTCGCTGCACGAGGGACAGAGGCTCAGTCTCGGAACGCCCCCGGCCGCTGCTGGAGGGGCGGGGAGGGGCGGGGAGGAGGTGGGTGTGGGGGGCAGACCTGAGGATCTCTCTGATCTTCATGGTGCAGAGGGCGCGCAGGGCGTCGGCGACGTCCCCGGGCAGGTGGGGGGGCGGTGCGTACTCGCGTTTGCGCTTGCCGTGCGCGCTGGCCAGCCGCTCGATGGCGCGCACCACGTGCTGCGCCTCCTTCGCACCTGCACATCACTTGTGTCAGCGTTATGGAGTTATGCTGTTTTTTTATTTTTTCTTTTCACGGGAGACAGACCTCAGGAAATGCAATTGTTTCTGAGAATTTCGGAAATCCAAAAAATGTGTAACAAAAATCAATAACAAAAATTTGACTCTGTAATAAGTAGGTTGGACTTACATTCGTACCTAGTTTGATGGCCTTGAGCAGGTCCTGCTGCAGCACGTCCTTGGCGCCGCCCTCCAGCATCACCACCAGGTTCCCGCCGGCCGCCGCCACCACCAGGTTCAGGCTGGAGCGCTCCAGCTCGCGCCGCGTCGGGTTCACGATCAGCTCGTTCTCTATCTGCCCCAACCTGAGCCGCCACTCATCTCCTCACGTTACATCATCACCACTTCGAATTGTAACATTATGATGTAATTAATATTTTGCATATGCATACTCCATACCTAACTGCCCCGATGGGTCCATGCCAGGGAACGTCGGAGAGGGCGAGGGCGGCGCTGGCCGCGTTGATGGCGACCGTCTCTGGCGGATTGGTGCCGTCGACGGCTAGCGTATTACACGCCAGCTGTGTGTCGCTTGTGAAATCCTGCGGGAAGAGCGGTCGCACCGAGCGATCCACCAGCCGCGAGGTCAAGATCTCCCGCTCCGTGGGTCCTGCGCGCGCACACACACTACATGCAGCTAGCTGCACGGCACTCCACCACCCTCACTACTAAAACCGTTTCAGTAGTTCATTAAGAGGATGCATGGAAATGTTTTCTTTCTGTGCATCCTCTCCTCCGTTGATTAAAGGTAGGCAACACATATGCATTTGCGTATGTCTATGGGCAACGGTCACTTCGCTATTTCAGCGATTTCAGGTGGCAGCTTGCTCGTTTGCCACCTTATGATATAAAAAAAAAGAAAATACTAACTACCTAAATTTTGAGGCCCTTTATTAATCATAAAGTTAAATACCCAGCTCCCTCCGAAGAAAATTGGTGGGTATGCGTCCCGCAGCTGCTGCTTTTTGTCTGTAGTCAACCACCAGAGGCAAAAAGGAGGCGGCACCGGCCTTGGCCTTGGCTACCACGGTAGCGAGCACGCTGGTGTTGCCCAGTGTGGCCACACATGCCCCGTCTGCAAACCTCGCATACCGCCCCGTTGACAATTTCAATGTTGTTCTAAAATATTCAATTTTTTCATAGTTATTATACAATAGCTAATTCCAAATACAAAACTCATTTTTAGATTTTTAATTTATAGAAATCACCAGCAATCATATTGATGGTAGTTTTTTGGGCCTTGAATTAGGAATAATAGGGAAGTGTACTTTGACTGAGCTGGCATCTGAGCTAGTACTTACGATGCCATTCATGTGGGCATCACATGAATCATGCCCATCAGATATAATTTTAGAGTAAGGATGAACAATACTGTCTACCAGAATTAGGGTGTTAAGAGAATAAAGGAGAAGAAGAGTAGGTCTAGAATCTCTATCTTTAATGAGGTAGTTATAACACTTTAGTTCAATTTCAAATAGGTTTTTGACCTTTGACGTGATGCAACCCAAAACTCTGAAAAATTAGTATTGTTACTATATTAGCATTATAAATACTCACCCGTTTGAAAAGGGGACTTCTATTTCACCTACATTTGTTTGTGTCGAAACTAGTCGGCAATAGCATAGTCCTTTTAGTTTTAACTTCGATAAAATAAATCGTCTTCTATTTAACATTTTTATTAAGAAAAATCATAAATACCATGAATAAAATATAGGTTGGATTTAGCTTTAATTTTACAGGTTATTTTTTAAGCTTTCTACTAGCATGAAAAAGCTGTTGTTATGAAGAAAAGTCGTTTTATTGCTAGCAATAAAGCATCATTTTTGTAATTTAGTTAACTGACATTAACAATTTGTTAATAATTTCAAAATATAAAAACATATAATTCGCAATGACGATTGACATTGACAGGATGTGAAATGAATGACAATGACAGGACGTTCTACCACCAGCCAGCCTTCCTGTCTACCTCAACCTGTCATACTCTTTGCTGTCAACAAAATGTGGAACAAAGAGTATATAAGATGGGGATGTGGGAAAAAGCAAATCTGGAAACAAAAAATATGTTAACTTCCATTCGTCGCAATTTAGTTATTTTTTTTAAAACGCAGTGATGTAAAATTATTTTATTATGAAATAATGTTGGTTGAGGCTTGAAACAAAGTCACTACATCGGAATTTAACAGAAACATAAATTGGAACGATAAGATTACATCCATAGTCCAAAACATATTTTGTATACTCTTTGACAGCAAGTGTATTGATTGACAAATAGATTTTTGTCTTGTCTGATGGTCTGGGTCTGCTGTGATGTTATTTGCGACTTGTCACGTCAATGTCAAAATAACAAAACAACACGCTTAAACTACACTTTTGTGTTATAACTACATTTTCGTAACATTACTAATAATACGATAACATTGAAATGCGTAAAGTACATGGGAATGATTCTTTTCAGCGAGTAAATTATTTATATCAAGTTAGTTCTTAATTTTATTTTCGATTAATAGTTTTCAGCCAAAGAAGGAAAATTAGTTTATGTAAAAATTTGTGTATGTAAATAATTTTTTGGGCACATATTATTCATGAATCTCCTGCACAACTACACTATTTAATTGTTATTCTGTTGTTTTAGATAAGTAAATATATGGCGGGTAAAAATCCCGCATTATCTTCATATTATGGGAACCTCATTATCAATATTGGAAAGAAAAATGTCTTAAAAATGTTCGTAAGTTAGTTAGTAAGTGCCAATGCTTACTCCAATTATTTCGTTAACTTTCAGTAATTGGTTCCGAATTGTAAATCGTCATAAGACGACCAAAAAGAATGTGATGCTATCCAGATCACTGAGTAATATACATTATAAATAAAATCAAGTGCATCTGCAGAAAGCAGAAATTGTTCAAAGCTTAAAAATGTTATTACTGTACATAAGTGAAGTAACTCATGTGAGAATTTTGTTTTCAGACATCCGGATATAAAAAGGCAGGTTTGTAAAAAGTGTCGTTGCATACTTGTCAATGGTGTTTCTGCCAAAATGCAATTGAAAACAAAAAATAAAAGAAAGTCCTTGCAATGGAAGTGTAACACTTGTGAAACATCAAAGACATTTCCGTTGGACAAGAACAGGGAGCGCCTGGTGTGGCTGGAGCGGGCAGAAGCGGTTGTTGAAGTTATTGCTTAGGCTTCAATACACAATTGTGAGGTGCCCACAGTGTGGTGGACAAAGGGAACTGCAGACTGCACACTGTGAGATCACAGCGGCCTGCTATAGGATTGACATAATAAAACTAATAAAATAATACAGCAAATTTTATTTCATACACATGTTCATAACAACACAATTTTCCATCTAGCACTCATAAGCCCCATAAGAAAGTACATAAAAAGTTTGCGCCAGAACTGATCACCTGTCAAGGTATATAAAAGTAGCTATAAGAAGTATTTTACACTTTTTTATTAATTCCCTTTTCTTCAAGCAATTGCATCTAAACATAAAATTTAACATGTTTGAAAGTTTGTTAGTACGACCGACAAAAGTGATTATAAATCATGAGGCACCGTCTGTGTACTGGGCGGGGTGGCGACATGGCGGTGGTGCTCCTTGTTCCGTCAGCATTCAGCACACATTCAAAGATGATTTACCAAGTAAATCGTTTACGTAAACCACACCACGTACACAACATTATATAGTTATTGAAATTTATTGTCCATTAAAATTTGTGAAATAACAAGAAGTTATTATTGTGATTTAAATAAGTTATGGTTGTAGAGGTTTTATGGCGGCGAGAGTTGGCGCGCATTGCCGCGGTTTGTCCCGCGGACAATGAGTTCCGTGTCGAACTGCCTTCTACTGGCCGCCATCATAGATCTTATTTTCATCATTCCTTTTGCTGATCCTGAAATATTATTTAGCAATAGGAATGTGGCGAAAGACGCTCAAGACGTGATCACCGATCCGTTTCACAGAAATGAAATAATAAACAATTATCTTAAAGCGGATGATGTGAAAACATTAAAAAAAATAAAAATGAAGGCGCGCGCGTTGAGTCTAACTGTAAAGCCTCGAGTCAGCGAGTACGGTGCGCGCGGGCTGGAGGAGGAGCCCAGCGGATTTCAACAGGACGCCATCATGAACCTGTACCGGCCCCCCTCGCCTCTCGCGCGCCGCCACAAGAAGGAGGCCGAGGACTACCTCAGCTCCAGCTCCAGCGTCGAGATGCAGAACTGGAAGGAGGAGTGGAAGGACATCTGGCTGGCCAAGAAGCTCGAAGCGCTCAACTCCTCCATCCCCAAGGGCGACACCGTCAACATGGCCGCCGCGAGTAAGCCTACGTTCTCCACTCACCATCCGCTATCTTCTTTATCGTCCATTTGTTTAATTGGACTAAATGTATTTCAATTGGCTTTGATTTAATTCTGGTAAATGATAAATGATTCGTTTATAGTTGCCCTAACTAAGATATCAGAACATCGGCAGCGATCATCTCACTCTAAGATTTATATTTATTTTACTTATTTTTACATCTAAGTCTATTCAAATTTATTCTTCTTTGTGCTTTACGAAAGTAAACTAATATACGTGTATAAATATTACTTCACGCCGTGTATTTTTATAGGAGTATTTTGTTTGTCAAATAAGGTTGTTAAAGTAAGTACATAAGTAAGACGTACTTGCATGCTGTGTACATAAGTACTACTTTCTAAGTAAGGACCTAAATAGACCAATGGCGATGTTGAAGGGCCATGGGGCGTGCCGTGCGGAGACCCCAACCAACACGACATGCCGTGGGGCACGTGCATGCTGCCGATGGAGTGCGAGGCGGAGTACCGCATCTACCGCGGCGACTTCTCCTGCGGCCGCACCACCTTCGTGTGTTGCGCTCTGCAGCTCTCCACCTACGACATGTACGGCGGCTTCGACATCTCCTTCCAGGAGTCCAGCCTCGAGACAGATTCTGAGGAGAAACGGGTGCGGGATGTCAACTCACGCGAGCGCCGCGAGCGCAAGAAGAAGCGGGAGAAACGAAAACGTAAGCGCGCCAGAGATAAGAGAAAGCGCAAAATCAAGAAGAACATTCAGAACATCATAAAAGAGATACGGAAAATATTGGACAGAGCGTACAAGAACGGAACCGCCATGAGAAAGAAGAAGACGAAGCAGCTGAAGAGGTTCATCAAGGAGCTGAAGAAGCAGTACCGCAAGGATCGGCAGTCCGTCAAGGACATCCACGAGATGGAAATTATCAAGGTGGACGCCGCACTCATGAAGAAGCTCAACCAGATACGGGTGGTCAACAGGAATTTTATGCAGAATGCCACCTTCCGGGACATCATCATCAACGGCACCATGACCAAGAAGCAGGCCCGCATGCTGCTGGAGTCGTACCCCGACCTCGAGGGGTACATGACGCGGCGCGCAGCCCCCGCCGGCTCGGCGCACGCCCCCGCCGACTACGACATCGAGTATGAATACTTGTACTATTAACATGTAATATTAAAATTCCTATTGTTAATGCCTTCGCTCATTTGTGTTCGAGAAAGTACAAGTTTCTAATAATAAATATTCATCAAATAATTTCACTTTATTATCAAGTATAAAATAAAAAAGTTTCCTTCATTTTTTTAGCAAAAATATGGTTCATAATCCGATAGTCGTTTTCCGAAATCGTAAAATAAATGCTTCCAAAACTGTATCCTCTCGCTGTAGGGCGCTTCAAGGAGCTGGAGGTCGTCGCCGAGGCGCAGGTAGGGCACGAGGGGCGGGCGCAGTCGCGGCCAGCGCACCGGCAGCGCTTCCGTCACGTTTGGTGTGGGCTCTCTGGAAAAGTACATACCTAATTAAGGATTATCTAAATGTTCTGGTTACCTTGTCCTGCTTGGGCTTCTTGTTTTTTTTACAACATTAGGGACATAGCTTTATTTGTACCGGTTCAAAGACTCTTGCTGTGTTTCTGTATCTTAACTAGCGATGGTTTTACATGTTTTGTCAAAGTATTGACAATAATCACTGGTCACATTTACGATACTTACCCATATTTAACGAAATTACACAAGAGTGTGGCCGCCCTGTCGCTTGCCAATTGATCGCTGTCCGATTGAACAGTATTGTTCAATATAACGTGAGCATTGAAGTGGGCGTGACCTGCAGGCGCCGGCGCGCTCTGCGCCACGCTCGCGTACAGTGGGTCACGCGCGCGCATCCCCCCGCCGTATGCGAACTCCATAAGGTAGACGAGGCGGCCGCGCCGTGCGTGCGCTTCCGCCGCGCCGACCACCGCACGCAGTATCTGGCTGTCTCCGAAATACCACAAATATCCTAACTTATTGTTCTCTATGGTTTCCTTGGCAAAGTAGAAACGTCGCACTTCCGCAGCTTTCTCGTTTCTTTTAATTTCGTTGTCGAAGTTGAGGCCGGAAGGCAAAAATTCTGCAAAATTCGCTTCCATTCTGTTCATGTAATTCAGCGTGTAATATTCTCGGCTTTTGAGAAACAAACCTTCCAAAGACGCAAATATAAACATTAAAGGTACTCCACTGGGTGGTTCTTTTCTCATAATTTCGGACGGAGGACTGGTTATAACAGATTGCACAGCTTCGAAGGGTCTCTCGACGCACGGCGCAAAGCCGTACCTGCCGTCGGTAAAGGTGTTTGCGAATTTCTCGTTGACTCTGGTTAACAAGCTCGCCGGAACCTCTTGGTACAGTTCCAATAACTTATGCGGATGCTCCAACTCGGATACGGAAAATGCTTTCGCAAAGTTTTTGGCGGTACACAGCGGACGATCATCGATCGCCCACGTCGCACTGCCGGAGCCGGACTCGATGACGGCTCTCGCAAATAAATCAGTGCTCGCCTTAGAAAGGACTAGAAGTTCGACGCACGCAGCTCCGGAATCTGTCCCATATATGGTTACACGATTTGGGTCGCCACCAAAATTTTTTATGTTTGTCTTTACCCATCTCAAGGCCGCTAACTGATCCTGTAAGCCCGCGTTGCCCGGAGCCTCGTCGATACCGAGGCAAAGGAAGCCCAGCGGGCCGAGGCGATAGTTCATGGTCACTAAGATAACGCCTTGTTCGACGATCGGCGCAGCGCCTCGGGTGGGTCCGGCGCCGTAACGAAAAGAGCCCCCGTGGATGTACACCAGCACGGGAAGCGCACGCTTCGCCTTTATCTTAGGAACGAAAACGTTGAGCACGAGGCAGTCTTCTTCGCCGACGCCTTGCTGGGGACAGACGACCGTGCGCTCGGCAGCCATAGTGCCGTTCCATGCGGGTGGGGGTCGCGGTGCCTGACAACATAACCAATAAATAATTTACAATTAAATTACTTTTTTATATATCAAATAGACTATATATAGATATTGTTTTAATACATAATGTACAGAAGATAAATGTTCTTATAATAAGAAGGTCATCTACATATTGGAAGTTACGAAGAGTACATAAGAATGGGATGGCAGAGTTCGTGCATATTACCAGATACAAGTACGCAAAGTATTTTATGATTAACAGGAATACTAAGGAGCCCCACCTTCAAACGCAACAATCCCGTGGGCGCTGCGGCGTAGGGTATGCCGAGAAAGGCGAAGTAATTGCCGTCCCACGCCAGCCGGCCCCGGACGCCCCCGCTCGTAGTCGTCGCATGGATATGCTCTGACCGCTCCAAAAGTCTCCCACCGAAGTTCGCGCTGGGCCCACTTTGAACGTTGTGGTCTTTATGACCAATGGAGACGCTGCGCTCACCATGGGCATCGTGATTGCCGTGATCACCTTTGTTGCTGTGGTCGCCATGGTCACTGTGTGCGTCGTGGACGCTGTGTTCGCCGTAGTCGCTGTGGTTACCTTGGACGCTGTGTTCACTGAGGACCTCATGGTCGCCAAGGGTGCTGTGTATGTGCTGTGGTGTGTTGGTGCTGTGGTCACCATTATGGTCGCCGTGATCGCTGGGGTCTTCGTGGTCACTGTGGGCACTGTGTTTATTTTGTTTGGCATGGGCGACGTGGTCTCCGTGGTCGCGGTGTACATTGTGTTCACTTTGGATGGCATGGGCACTGTGGTCTCCGTAGTCGCCATGGACAGTGCCTTCACTTTGATCGGCGTGGGCACTGTGGTCTGCGTGGTCGCCATGGACAATGCGTTCCCTTTGGTCGGTATAGGCACTATGGTCTCCGTGGTCGCCATGGTCAGTGCCTTTACTTTGGTTGGCATGGGCACTGTGATCTCCGTGGTTGCCATGGACAGTGCCTTCACTTTGGTCGGCGTGGGTACTGTGGTCTCCGTGGTCGCCATGGACAATGCGATCCCTTTGGTTGGCATGGGTACTGTGGTCTCCGTGGTCGCCATGGACAGTGCCTTCCCTTTGGCCGGCGTGGGCACTGTGGTCTCCGTGGTCGCCATGGACAGTGCCTTCCCTTTGGCCGGCGTGGGCACTGTGGTCTCCGTGGTCGCCATGGACAGTGCCTTCCCTTTGGCCGGCGTGGGCACTGTGGTCACTTTGCTCACCGTGGTCTCCGTAAGCACTGTCGTCGCCGTGGTCGCTATGGTCGTTATGATCATTGTGGTCGCTGTATTCAGGCTGGTCGGCGTGTGCAGCAAGTGCATCATGGCCGCAGCTGGCGTTGTGGACGAGTAGTTGAAACACTAAGATAGCAGTCCATTGCGCGGCCACCATTATTGTACGAACCTAGGCGACTCCTTCACTCCAGATAAGATGACAACTTATTTATACAAATTACTTAAATTAACAAATACCTAATTGAACTTAATCTGTAATGTATTAATCTGTTTTGAGAAGAAAGGATTCTTAATTTATTTGCAAAAGAACTAACTTAAGAACGTAATCTGATCAAGTTTACTAAGTTTCCTTTATTCATAATCAGGAGCACGAGGTTTGTATTAAAGCATACAGTCATTCTAATCATTGTCGGTTACATAATATTAAACTAATACAAATGTCACTGCAGTTGTAACCCGCGCTAGTTTATTTCCTTCCGTTAAAGCGATCACACAGTCTCACAAGTCTCACAAGGCGATTGCGAACAATATTTCTCGTTTCAGTGTATAGTGGCTGTAAGCTCACCGAGGCGAGGCGCCGCCGCCCTATTCCGGTTGTCATAAAAGGACAGTTGCCGAGTCTACATAAAATCTAAGCGAATCGCAGAATATCCTCGATATACAAATGCGGCAAAAGAATCGCCTCTAGCCATAAAGCCTTGGAGGAGTTTCGCCGGGAATTGCTTCAGAAAATGTCGACGATGTAATATAAATGGAAGAATTTCGTATTACTTATATTAGTAGCAAGCTGACAGTAAAGTCCTTGCCATTCCGAATGCTTTCTCTTCTATGTAAATATTATATTTCAACGGATCGACGCGAAGTACGTAGAAAAAATCGCATAGAGCTGAAATTAGTAGGAATGTACACCATTGTATGTCAAAACGGAAAAGCCCCATTGAACCTCTGTCGGGAATTAGAATCCTTCTTTCTTTGCATCTTTGAATGGATGGATGGGTCAATATTTCTGATAAATCAAGATACATTTAGAGACTTGAAATTTTGGATAGATGTTCCTGCAACTGCATAGCCGAGAACTAAGAAATTATTTTTCTTTACGGATCCCAAAAAGGTATGAGGTGCGGGTTAATGTTTTTTTTTACAAAAATGTTATTTCTACAGCAGAAATACTTAATGATTTTCAGAAATCCGTTGCAAGAAAAAGAACGGATTTAACTCTTCCGAGTTTTCTCAAAAATGTTCTTTCACATGGAAGAAATCACGGTCGCCTGGAATAACTACGACTTTTCCAACTGTTTCAAACGCAATATCTCAGATATAGTTGATCTTTAAGAAAAGTAAGAAGAAGTATTTGATAGGGAATTTTATGAATAACTCAGTGTAAGATCATCTTTGATAAAACTTACCATTTCGAGGAAAAATTACGAAAAACAAATATATTAGCCCTTTAACCATATCAACTCTATGCGAATTATTGTAGCTTCACCCTTTAATTTCGCTTCTCACTGTCAACTATCAAACTGTAATCTATAGATTTATGTTTCATCTACTTTTAAAGGCAAAAGGAAATTTGATGCAAATGTTATGTATGTTTGTTACCTTAAATATAATTCAATTCACCGGAAATGATATGTGTCGTAACATTTCCTGCGAATTACATTAATCTCAGTGAATCAAAATCGCGTTTTATAGTAATACGACCAGATAATATACGTAGTTGACAAAAATGACAAACCTAAGATTAAGACAAGCTATGGACTATATAACATCGCGACGCGACGCCGTGCTGCTGTGTTACCTAGGCCTATAACGGCGTATATGGCAAAATCGACAAAACCTAAGCAGGAACTATTTACGACGCATAAATAAAAGGTCTATCGAAATCCTATAATAATTATTAGTGAAAGCGGAATCAACTGCGTTTCTTATTATTTTTATCACAGCACGAAATAACTATTACTTTTATAATCCCACTGCTACGGATGACACAAAGTGAGACGCGACGCGACGCAAATCGTGCAGAGGAGCAGTGGTGTGCACGTGCCCGTGTGCGTCGCCGCACTGCACGAGTCAGGGCAGAGCCCGCCGCCGGCCTTGCTACCACGAGGAAGTTATCCTTGCCGCTGCCGGCCGCCACGCACCCGCACCACCGCCGCGATACATTTGTAAACAAAACGCTACAATTAAAATGATAACATCGCAGCGTCACAACCACACACACACAAGACGGCCGTTGAGTTGAAATATTTCCACATTTCCTCGATGAATGTGACGTTGGGGATAAACGAGGGCTCTTCTTCATCAAATAGATGGAGACAGGGGCGTCGCCGACTTGCGATCTGGGCTAGGTTTATGGAGAGCAGCTACCTTTAATAGGGTCTTATTTAAAGTAGTTTTTAAATTATACTTTTAGCCAACTGCAAAAAGACGGAGATTATCATCGGTTCGAGTGTATTGTTTTTTTTTGAGATCGCAAACACCTTCTGTCTAAAACTGTATGATAGGTGTACATACTGATATGTTAAAACCGAGGCATGCCACCGGAGCCCATAGCGATGACGTTTTAAATTCGCTAATAAAACTAAAAAAATAACTAAGAAAATATTAGTGTCGTCAGATCTTGCGGTTGTTTGGCAGAAAATATTAAATATACCGCTTTATTAAATTAGTCGTGTAATGCGTGTCGTGTCCGAGGCGGAGGCGGAGGCGGAGGCGGAGGCGGACGCGGTGGCGGAGGCGGAGGCGGAGGCGGTGGCGGAGGCGGTGGCGCGGGAATAGACATTACCTTACCAAAATATACCATTGCCTCAATAAGATTATTTTCTGGTAAGCTGTTTGTTTACCACTATAAATTAACTTGTGAATGGGGAGGCTCGCCTTGGAACACATACATAATTAATAAGCATATTTTAAACACTAGCAACCTCCTTTCGCGTCCGCGTCAGCGCAGAATTGAAATAAAATAAAACTAATAGGAGTAGTGTATGTACTAGTACTATTATTAGTACTAATAAAACAGATCTGATATCATATTTACTTAGAGGTAAAATCCATGATTACATGCTCGGTAGAGGTTTAACTTATTTAGTTATTTTTATTATTATTTTGTTATTATGCAAAGTGAATTTAGACACGACGGCTGATGAGATGTAGGGAAGTGTGGTACGCAGTTAGCCGCATCTCCGCAGGGTCTCCCTGGGCAAGATGATGATGATTTTGTTATATTTATCCATTTGTGAAACAGAGAATGTGATCACATGCGTGTCCGCTTGAAGGGGATAAAAAAGATTATTAAAATGAATTCATTTAAAAATAGCTACATAAAAAACACATGCCATGTCACATGTGATAATGAGACGGACTGAGGTCGGACTCCTGTCCGCTCTTACACTATTATGTTCCTTTTTTTAGAAACTCATTAAATACATAATACACATACCTTTTTGTACATAACCAGTATTAGTAATTTATTATACATCCTTATTTCTATAATTACATATAGTCTTAAATCTATGATATAAAATAAAATATTAAAAAACGAATAATTTACTAAAATATGTTATTAAAAGGAGTCCCTTTAGGCAAGGTCCCGAAAATACTGGCAGCGTTCTCCCTTTGGACAGCTAAACTAATTCTTGGACCGAGGTAGCTGGCAGCTCTTCGGTCCCCTGTGATGTCGATTAATTTTTAACCAGTATTATGTTTTAACTAAAACAACAGTTTATGTGTAATGATGCGCTCGGTTCCGCCTTCTCAAAATAAAACAAAAGGGATTTTCTTGTTGATTCAATTAGCTTGGGGGTGAGGGGGGGGGGAAGCCTCGCAGTCGACAGCCATCTTACACCTCCCTCTCCCCCTATCGGCCTCTCCCTCGGTTAGCGATTAAGAGGGAGCACCGGCGCGGCCTGAATCTTGAACACGGAACTTTGCAATTATGAAAGGAATTCTGCTCGGCTTGCTTTTTAAACATAATAATATATTAATCCCTTTTCAACAAATCGAATAGGTCAAGGTTACATTTATACATAAGCGTCGGTGGCTCAGCACTTCACTTGTAATCTGCAGGTACTGGGTTCGAAGCCCGTCATGTATCAATTAACCCGATTTTCAAAGCAATCTGCATATCTGAGAAGAAATTTAAAGGTACATGTAAAGTCATCGAACCCCCACTTGGCCAGCCTGGTTGACTTTGGTCTAGTCACCCCTAACGTGCGGTAAAATGCATTCGGCCAGTGGCGGCATGCACGGATAAAACATTGTCACATTCCGGCGCAAAAACATGTGAATGTTTTATAACATCACCGGTGGTGGAATTCAATGAATGTACACTACATAAAGTAGTTTCCGGAGGACGTGTGGCCAGCAATGGCCGGCGCGCCTCGGCCCCGCCGACACGAGCCTCGCTCTCCCTCGCGTGTTTCTCATTCCTATGTAACATTCAATTATTACATTCATTTTTATACTTTACCTGGTTTCGTGGCCTAGCTCTATTTATGCTTACGAATTTCGACTGATACCATGTGAACCCTTTTACATCGAACACATCAGTTTCGACTTAACCAGTTCTGAATAATGTCAAAACAACAGCAACAATATAACTCACGCCCGTAACCCATAGACACAGAGAAGGGACCTGCATTTACCTAACACGCTTCTGATGTACTTCTCTCGCTTCTTCTACTTTCATACACCTACACATACATACACCTCGGTTTCCACAGCTCTTAATATCGCTATTCTTGAGTATTTCACCAATCCGGATGGTATAACACCATCTGAGGCGGCATTGACAATCACTGCCGCTCACATACGCGCCATAAATTTCCTTTGTTAATGTTCTTCCATTCACACTACACTATCAACGTATACAAAACATCTAAGAATACATTTTTCAAATCTACATACATACATCATTCTCTTTTATATTTATTCACTCTTGTTTGACATTAAAATTCTTTTAAATTATAATAAAATGTTATCCAAAATATTATTAAACCAGAGCTGTTGCTTTGTGTGAGGAGAGTCTCGTGTGAGGGGGGCGCACGAGGTGGGGCACGGGGCTAGGGGAGGGGGCGCAGTGTTTGCACGCAATGTTTATTTATTGTATTTACTTACCCGCGAACAAACAAACCAGATTTACGAATAAACTCTATTTGAAATTCAATGAATTTTCCATCAACATTCATAAAGCCATTTATTTGTTTTCGAGAATTCGGTTTGTTTTGACGATTGTGTTAGACGATGTAAATAAAACAAAGGTGGTAGACGCCAGCAACAACATCTACCCGAAATGTTCGCCTCGCCCGGCGCAACACCACGAGAAGCAATTCCGCGTTTCATCCGTTCACCACACGTGTCGGAGACCTAATTTTAGTACTCTTTCCCTTCCCACTCTTTTTTTTATAAGGAGAGCATGTGAAGGAAAAATGGATTTGATGGTGGAGGGAACGCTTATTAAAGGAAAATATTAATTTCTGTCCCCTCCTACGTCGACTACTGGTAGGTAACGCATATGCAGTTTTGGATCTCTATGGGCAAATTCACTCACTTTTTCTCTTGCAAACTATAAACCTATACATATAAATAAATTGGAGTGTCTGTTTTTAATTTTTAAATAACTCTTTTTTACTACATGTATATGTAAATATATAACAGTACAAATAAAGATACGCGAGTTCCTAATGTGCTTCTTATTTCGAGGACATTAAGCTCTGCGGCGTAATTTATTGCCTTCGAGCGCTACGGCACCCCTACAGCTCTGCTACGACACCGCGCACACCGCGACACCTTACAACTACGAGTCACGTAGCAAATAAAACCACCGGGATCTCCACGTTTGCCAAAATATTATAAATTAAAATCTAACATTTCCCAAGTTGTTGTGATAAAAAGTACAAAAAAAAACTTGTCAAATAAAGCCCAGTCGCAACTAAGTTTTTTCTAACGTAAAAAGTTATCAGATCCACGTAATACTAAGTCGGTTAATTTATTCAGTCCCTACTAAAGAGATTCTCTGTCTGTTAATTAGCTAACACAACAACTTTTTTTCTTAAACATTTTGTTTTTAAGATGATGTATTTTGTAATAGGACACAATATTGAGTAGTGTCGAGGTGGAGGTGGAGGTGGAGGGGGGGGGGGGGGGGTGCGGATGCGGCGAAGGTAGTGAATCATTTATTTCCTCGAACGACTCTCTAACAAACATTTTCAGGCGTCGCGTCGCGTCTCGTCTTTTTGTGTGCAGATTGCAAGCTTACTTTGTTTACATTGTACACTTTAATAGGTCGATTTGGCTGCTTATAATACCGGTGTCATATTATTCTGAAATAATAATCAGCCTCGGCCAGTAGATGTAGGTGTAGGTCGCTGGCCGCCGCCGCACAGTGGGCACTTTGCCCCTTGCTGATAACAATTTGTAAATAACTAAGTATAATCGATTTCTGCTGCTATACACAACATCGCAAACTTTTCTGAAGCTGACGTGGCGCCATCGATAAAGTTGTACTTGTATATATACACTATTGCTGTCTCTATTATTTTCAAACATAATGTGAGGGATGGCAATATTGAAATAACACACACAGACACTGAATATAAATATTCTTTAATTTTTGTACTAAACACATCGCACGCTGTAACAAATCATTCAGCAGTCCACCGGGCGTCGGCGTCTGCGTGCCTCTGTGCCTGCCTCCTTCACTTGCGCATTATATAAGAGGCATAAACAGATGCGACGACAGAGGCCGGTCGCCGGCGTTGGCGCAGTGGGTGGAGGGCGAGGACGAGGGCGAGAGGCGCGAGTGGAGGAGTGGAGGGCGTTGTAATTGCGAACTTAATCAATGCAATTGAAACAAACATATATCTTCAATAATGAAATCTCTATTTGTATTCACATTATGTACTTAATCATTTATCCATACTATTTTTATTACCTGTATAAAACACTAAAACGACAATATCTCCGCGCCCCGCGCCCCGCGCACCTCGCCCCGCGCCCCGCAGTCTGCGCTACGAAAGCGCGCACTTTCTCAATATTATTATAAAAATAATTCATGCATTTGTTAAAGAATATTAAAAAATAATCAAAATCTAAGAAACCACTCGCAGTTCGCAAATAACAAATAAACTTAGTACCTACATATTAGTGATAACAACTTTATTACAAACATGAAAACATTTTCATTTCTTACTGCTAGCCGCTAGCCGCTGGCCGCTATCCACTGGCCGCTATCCACTAGCCGCTATCCACTAGCCGCTAGCCACTAGCCTCTAATGCTGGACGAAAACAATTACATACAAATACAATAAAACATAACTACCTATATATATGTATGTATGTATGTATTTATGTATATAAATAACTAAGTGGAACATTATTCAAATCACAATAAACAGTCAACCTCGTAAATAAATACTTTGAATATTTATATTTACTCGTAGCATAGATAATTATGAGACAGCGCACTGCACTGCCGCTTACGAATCTCCTGTTCGCTAGAACGAATATATCGCCCGAGATTCAGACTGAAACACTGGATATGTCTACCTACACTTAATAATAATAACGTACGAGCAGCTCGATTCATTTGCTTTGCGCAAGGCAACGCACACTGGTTAGTAATTTCCGTTTTCATAGACATTGTCGTCTGCTATTTTTGACTTAAATACATGACTTATATAGTAATATTTATTAAATCGATGCATACGTCGTTGTTAGAACTATGTCCCTGTACATTTTTATGGAGACAACCAAAAAAAATACATAAAAATGTGCGACGAACAAGTCTATGAAAACCGAAAGAATTGCCCACTGTGCGACGTCTGCGGCGATGCAATGACAATGAGGGCACGTCGTCACGTCGCGTCTCAAAGTGAGCTGCAAGTGATCGACTGGCTGACCTGCCGACTAGCCACGGCGAAACTGGCTGCGTCCACTTTTACACGTGGCCGCCATGCGTGCGACTAAATACTTAGACAGGATTAGTGCAAATTAAATTAAATTTGTATATGAAAATGTGTATATAATAAGAATAACAACAATACATTCAAACTTTCGTGAGACATTATACTAAACTGATATATAAACACGGCTAAACACTCACGTATATACGTCCGGTGGCGGCAGTGACTAGTTTCGAGCCCATCGGGGGCCCTTCATCAGGATGAGTGGTACTGGTATTATTTCGCGGACGCGGCCCGTCGCTCACTGCTCGCTCATCCTGATGAAGGGCCCGGAATGGGCTCGAAACTAGTCGGTGCCGCCACCGGACGAATATATGTGAGTGTTTAGCCGTGTTTATATATCAGCTAAACAACAATACAGTTTATTAATTGCACAATGTGTAAGACATTATCGTACTTGAGTTATGTACCAATATGCTACTGCAAAAGCACAAACGCAGGTCAATCCTAAGATTTACCAGCTTGGAAAGTCGTACAAGTTATTTTATTACCAGCATTCGCTTGATAAATACAAAGTAAAGAACATTGTGTTTTACGTTAGGTTTTGCTGGTGAAATGTTAGAATTGACCGAAGTTGACGCGTCTGCTGCCGTTACATACCGAGAATTACTTATTAGTAGTACCTTATAGAAATATGTAGGCACCGTGGCACCTGCCACTAGTAAACAAAGTTCACAAACGACTCAAATGACACATTGAACACTTTCCATTTAAATATAACAACTATATAAAATTAAAAGTAGTCAGTACACAACAACAATGACTCTGTATAAATGTCGGCTGATCTCAAACCAGTTACATACGAGTATAATAATAATAATATATAAAACATCTGTAAACAATAATAACGCTGTATAAGCTTTCTCAAACTATGTACAATATATTTGTATAAATATATTCCATATAAGCTGTTATTATATATTATAATACATAAATATAAAATGTTTTTCTCATCAATCATTTATATATAAAAGTGAATAATTTATCAGAAACTTTTTAGCTGCACAATTCCTTTTACTACGTAGCGTGTGTTGAGAAAAATGTAAAGATGCGATGCGACGTGACAGTGACAGTGACAGTGACAGGGTCTCCCTCGCGCATATATCATGTCCATTTTTATAATTTTACTTTGAAATTTTGTTTCTGCTTTTATAAACATAATTAGTTTTGTATACTATAATATAATGTTAGACTATAATAAAATGGGGCACAGTTTGTAGTTGCCGGCAGCCGCGTCCTATGACTCAGTGTCATAGATAAGAAAGTTTAGCCTCGCCTCCCCCCAGCCAGCTGGAGTCGCTGTTGGCTGCTCGAGCCGCCTGATCCACGGCTATACTTATGTTATTTTTTGTTTAATTAAAATCAATAGATACTAGAGAGAGAGAGAGAGAGATAGAGAGGTCTCAGAAACAGTGCATTATATGAAAGAATTGCAGTGCAGTAGGAAGGATTCATAAATTTATTTTATATGACTTAATAGTTAGAGTGGAGGATATTCGTATGAACACATACTCAGCTTATATTTAGTAGCAAGGGCATAACACCACCGGCCGGACACCACCAGTTACAATCAAGTCTCCAGCACATCGGTTCACCCCACACTGCCTTATTTATATGATACGAGTATTTCGTCAAAGCTTTTATAAAATCTTGGTTAATTCTATCTCGATGGGTGTTAACAATTATTAAAAATACGTATCGAAATCGATGCAAGTGATGACATCTATTGTTACTTTATTTATGTATTACTTATTCCTAATTATAATTTACTTACATTATATATGTAATTAGACGTTCGATAGCACAGCCTTTAATGCTACATTAATCTCTAATGGAACTATGAAAGTGAAACGACTAGAGGAAGAGGAAAACACGACAACAGTTCTAAAGCTGTACATTTGAGCACGACACTTTTCGACACTTTTAGATCTTTATCTTTTATTATTATACATAACTACTATAGCACTAAATGTGAAAATATAAACTTTAACAGAACACAACGGTTACTTTCACCTTATAATAGTTCATTTGCGGATGAACACAATTCAGTTAAAGGCCGATATTTATTGAGTTTAAAACCCTTTAATTACGTCGTACGCCTCGAGGCCGGACATGAGTAGATAGATCAGCCACAGCGAGAAGAAGAAGCCGGAGGTGAGCAGCTTGAGTCCTCGCGGGCCGCCCAGCTCGCCGCCCACAGAGCGCCGCCGCCGCAGCAGCAGCACCAGTACCGCCAGCGCCGCCTCCGAGCAGAACATCGTCACGCTGAACGCCAAGCTGCCGATCGCGCAATCGCTTACTACGTGCCCGACGCTCGGCCGGCACCGCGCATCACGGGTCGCCGGCCGATCGCAAACCTCACATGATTCACCATTTATATATGAAATACAAGTTGGTGGCAATCAGTGATTTGCTTATCAAGTACCGAGACCACTCCCGCCAGCCGAGCCACCGATCGGAATCACCTGAATATGCGGTCAGCGCACGAGTCCGCTCGACGGACGATAGCGAGCGGGTACTTTATTAAAGCGCATCTTGCGATCGCATCACCGTGAACATCAGATGGAGTTTAACTATCTAAATATATAGATGAATAAAATTGGCGTGTGTATGTAATATCAAAGTAAAATGTTTATATTTCGTGCACATGATTGATTATATTTGCGCTCACTTGCCGGGGTCGACGTGGAAGGGCTCGCCGCGCGCGCGGTGCACGGCGGCGGCTACGGTCCACGCCACGCCGATGCCGAGGAACACGTTGACCGCGTTAGAGCCCGTCACGTTGCCTACGGACGCGTCGGCTGTTCGGTCCTGGATCGCCGCCACCTTGCTCGCGAACGTGTCTGCGCACACGCATTTCTTATACATCTTTCCCTATCCCTTTACTACAATCACTTCATTTCATTTTATGTTTCTATGTACATGGGACTGACTGCTTTTAATTAGAAACATAATGGATTGCAGTGGTGCGGCTGCGACGCTTCGTGACAGTCGCGAGATATTGCTTTAGTGGAATAGATATTTCACCGAAAAACAAATTAACTATACATTAGTACGAGAAATTATTAGCATTAGACGCAAGTAAAGTAGTGAAATGAAAAGCATGAGGTGAAGCAAACCGGGTATGCTGGTGCCCAGCGCGACGAACACGATGGCAGTGACGGAGTCCTTGATGCCGAGCGTGCAGCCGAAGTGTGCGGCCACGTCGCCGATGACGGCCGTCACCAGCCCGATACATACGATTGACACCACGAAGCACAAGTACCCGCCCCCGATGTCTGTTACCACAACCATCAAAAACAACAAATACACTGTTATAATTAGTATAAGTATGTACATATATTATATTACATGTCATCTTTCCTGTAAAACGATAAAGCCTCTCTTTAAATGATTTCTCATAACTCGCTTGTTGTACATATTAAAGTATTATAAGTTTAAATGTCATCAAGTATTCATACACGAAATGTTGTCGCTGCCGCACAGAGCAGCCACTCACCGGTGGGGGGGACGAACGCGAAAATGATTTTCCAGAACAAAGTGATCACGTGGAGGACGTAATCCGACCACGAGGGCGAAGTCTCAGGCTCGTCGGACCCTGCGAACAAAGAGACGCGCACTCAGCGACCTGCGTCTACTCTTATCGCGACTGAACACTCAAGGCACACGTCGGTCGGCTGCCCCCACCTGAGCTAGCCGTCAGCGCCTCCGCGAACTGCTCCTTCCACGACGACGTCCCGATTATGATGGAGGCGTTCGCTCGCTGCACCAGCTTGTCTACCGTGCTCTGCAACAAGACGTGACGGAGGCCACATGTAGACCGGGTCGAGGGCGCCTCTCCTCATTCTAAAGAGGCCGTGGTATAAATAGTCATAATTTACTTGATATTGTAAATAAACAGGGGAGGAACCTTAAACTCCTTGCTCTCTTTGACCCTAAGCTGCGCACGCGTGAGGTCGCCGGCACGCGGCAGACCCCGCATTGCCACCGCTGCCTCCTGGTCCGGCAGCGCGACCAGGTGCTCGGCTGACTCCCGCCCGCCACGCCGCCCGCGACCACCGTGCCCACCGCAGTCTGTTTGCCGTATTTATTTGTTTTAAATTTAGCAAAACATAACAGCCGATTACTTTCGTGAGTGTAATAAATATATTTTGTTTCACGGTTCAGTTTTAAACTGTTTATACTTACCATAAGTATACTTAAAGCGGCCACATAATTTGCCTTCGGGACTTACCGGCATTTTCTCCCGTAGAAGATGTGAAATCATTTCGGGATGGAGCGCCGTTACATCGTGTCTGCTAATCTGTCTGTCGCATTACAAATGTCTACCAAAGTAGATGGTAATCATAAACCAAATAATAATTCCTTCTCCGGCTTCCTGCTGCGTATAGAGATGGATAGAAGATGGTTGCGTCCACACTTAGCGATACTGGCAGCTACGTATTATTGAATGCTATTGAATAGAAAACAGAATGTGACAGTGGCTACGGCTACGGGAAGTCTGAACATCTACGTGACGCTGTGACTGGTAACCGGTGACCGGCGAGGAGGCGCTCGATCACAAGTTACGGTGGACACGATGTAAAAGTGAAAGTTTCGACTTAGCAAAGCTCTAGCGTCGCTCACTCAGTACGAGTTCATAAAAATATTACGACACTTTTGAAGCGCTAAAGCTAAAGTATTGTGTCAAGTTTAAACTAAATATGAAGAAAATCAATGGACAAAACAAACAACGCTATTTAATTAAAAGAGAAGGAGCGAGTCTTACTTGGGAGAAATAGAGGTGGTGCGGAAGGCACGGAAGGCAGCCAGAGAGGGCGCGGCGACGACAACACGACAACGTCAATCGGGCGGAAAAAAAAACGTCAAAGTGAATGCACAGAGCGCAGAGCGCAGAGCGCAGGTACGGAGGCGTCGCGTCGCGTCGCGTCGCTAAGTGAGTGCGCACGAGTACACCGCGTCTCTCCTCTCCTCTCCACTCACATCACATCACAATAATGACATATAACGTTATTATTATATAGTACACATTAAACATACAAAATATTTTTTACCTTATTATGTTTTATATAAAAGTGGACAGACGGAGTGTTTTAGTGCAATACATTCTTAATAATTTTAATTGTTGCGCACATTGTATGAGCCCGAAGCTAATATAGAAATATTTTGACGGAACCTTGGCTGAATTTGTATTATTTATTATTGTAGATTTGAGCAGCACCTCTTTCGTTGTGTAAATGTAACTGAGAAACTTACGAAAATTTCTATTTAACGTAGCTTGAACGTTAATGTGTCTCGAAACCCCATTAGCATAATAGTTAAGGGTACGGATTTCCGATCACATGGTCGATAGTACGAATCCCGCCATTCTGCTATTGTTGTAAACCATATCACAGCACAAACTTACTTGGAATGGTACAAAAAACAATAGTAAATTAACAAAAATCTGCTGGTATTTCATATAAAATAAGAAAAGGAAGAGGAAGAAATCATTCTCAACGAAAAATGTTTAAACTGTTCAGCCGTCAGAATTTGCTTCACCGTAAGTCAATATCTCACGGAAGTTTATGTTCCCAAGTTTCCTAATTAGTGGTACGCCCGATCTCTATCGGCGCGCTGCACAAATCGCACATAGAGTTCATACGAAGATACAAAATTCATCGAAATTTCCGACAAAATATTTCCTGTTTGAGCGTCATCTTCAAGGTTTACTAGTCGTCGTAGTGGCCGGGAACCGTATTGTGGTGGGGTGTGACGCATCCGACATTTAAAAAGAAAATTATAATTTTTTCAATAATAATTCCAATCTGATTTTTGACATCTACATCTACTCCCAGTGACCTGGATCATTGGGAGGGAGAGTGTCTCATCGCCTGAAGCGCTTTCCTCGACTTTTTCATCTCATGGATACCATAATGTACCACCCGACCCAATTTTTCTTTTGCATTGCGCATCTTACAAGCTGACATTCGAGTTGTTCTTTTTTGTTCTACGCACTCATGTTCCTTTGCATTGGTTCTATCGTAATGCCTCCAGAAAACCAGGCACCAAGAATGCACATTTTACATCTCTTTTTTTTAGGGCGGAGGCTAATAGTAGTACAATATAAATAAATATATCGACGATAAACAACGATACCCAGACAAAATTATTGTCTTTTAATCGCTTTAATAGAAACACCGTTTACCGGTAAGAAAGACAATGACCAGCACACAGTGAATTATTGTGCTGCATGCGTGACACGCGTGCGTTGCGTGTTACGTGTTGCGTGCACGGCGTGCGACGTAACACGGTGAACAGGCGTTGAGAGTGAATGAGAACAAAGTAGTTTTATAGCATACCGTCCACTAGCTCCGGCTCTCCCAGGTTCACATAAAACAGCACGTCCTTCTCGTAGCTGTCCTCTTCTATGATGTGCAGAGGAATGAACTTTCTGCAATAAAACAATAAGTTGTACAGCTTCCGTTACGCACAGTATGTACATGCTACAGCTCGATCAAGTTACAAGCAGCTCGATTTCTCATGCATATATCCTATGGAGAAAAATTATGGGAAGAGTCAGAAGAAATTAGCAATCTTGTGATGTGGTATTCATATAGAAACATCTGTCAGAGAGTTGTGAAGGGCGCGGGAGGGGCGCGGGAGGGGCGCGAGAAGGGCGCGAGAAGGGCGCGGGACAGCGGTGCGGGGGACGGCGAGGGCCAATGCATCACTAATGCTATCGATCACTCACCTTACGCTCACTTCATATAAATTTATGACCGTCCTTGGAAGCGCAGTTTCATTGCGGCTTTCTTCTAACTACATTTTATATAAAATTGATTTAACTTTTACATATACATAATATGCTAAATTAGTTACGACTGTGCATCACCGTTGATATATTACTTGAGCTTTGTAGCTTTTATTTTTTTTATATATTATACAGTGACAAACGAGAAACTGAATTCGCCGAAAAAACGAAGCGTCCGTTGCCCATAAACATCTGCTATTGCACATTCGCTGCCTACATTTAATGACATCCTTTGATTATAAGAAAACGTTAGGAAGAGAAAAAGGACTATAATTAGGTTTCCGGTTGATTAGAAAAGGAGCGGTGTTATTATAATATGAGGCCTATAGCGGCTGGGTCGGGAAATCCATCGCTGGCGGCTCGATTTAAAGGAATACATTGAATTTAGACTTGAAAAAATGGCCGTTCAGCAATTAAGTACCTCAAAGGCCACATCAATTATTGCTCTAGCTCCGTCACTGCAGGAAATTAGATTAATGTATTATAATTTCTTCGTTTACTGTATATTTTTTGAAGCACGGTCCACCGCAACCGCTCATTAAGGGCGTGCGAACTGAAGATGCGCGTTCGCAGCTCTCCTTACAGCAGCGCTTTATGTTCATTAACACTTATTTTGTACTACGTTCTCTTATCATTAGCACTAACATTATAAATTTACTATACCACTAGCATTCCAAAATAAATTAACAACTCTAACTAAAGATCACGGCTTTACTCAAGTTTATTTCGATCTAGTTATCGTACAATTTCAGACATGTCGGAGACCTTTCTTCGGGGTCAGTCGATTAACGGGCTAAATTCACGGCACTCAATAACCCGGCGTGACACGACCCCCCGTTAATCCACTCGGCTCTCCTAATAAAAAAACTGTGGTAAGGGATCGGGGACTAAAATTAGGCCTAACGCGTGCATGTTTTTTTTCGTTGTGACACCAGTGAATTAAGTACGACAGCAAAAAAAATCGATGTTTCAAAAGTTTGAACTGTCAAACTAATCAATTATTATCGTTTTTGCAAATTGCGTTTCGTGTTTCGCGTTGCTAAGTTGTTAATTGTGAGCGTTATCTGGCGCCGGAGCCGGAGCCGGAGCCGGCGCAGGAAATGACGGAGTCGATTGAGCCAAGAAGCAATTTACTGGATCTGCCTCCGCTTCTAGCAACAACTACCGGCGCGGCGTGTCTACATCATCGCTATACTGAATTGTATTTGTGCTTCCGTCGCCTCGCAACAATAATATTATATTATACAAGACATAAGAAACTATACCACTTATTACAGAAGACTACATATTTAAAATATGTAATAAGGGAAGAAATATAATAATCACACAAAAAAAACATTCAATATATATTTTAATTTATGGACATGAGCATAAAGATTTAACTAATTTGTCATAATTGTGATATACTATAGTATATTGTTCCGCCTAATTAATACGGACATAATGACGGAGAGACAACAATTTAAAAAAATGTATTATTATGTATTCGAAATTCTCTGCGTTTCAGACGAATTCGGGAACGCAACTGCAACTGTGAATGTCTATCAGCAGCGTTCGCTTCGCAATTTCGGCATATTCGCCCTAATTTTATTACCTGTACAGATTAAATCAATTGAATCCCACACAAGTATACCCGCACACACATACACGCAGGCGCAGACACACATACACGCACACACACATACACACGTGTCAGGTTTTAGTCTTAGGCTACTATTGGAACAATGGTAGTTGATTTCATGAACGGCCCGACGATGTCTCAGCTCAACGCTGCCATCCGCTGGCCTCTGTTCGGTCGACTCTCGACGCTTGACATTTAGTAACAGAGCGCAAGTCTGCCGTCGGCGCCGGTCGAAATGAAACAATTTGTTGGCAGCGCGCGATGCCAACTCATTACAATACACTAAAATTATTTATAGAATTAAAGAAATGAATCAAAACATTACACCCAACTTACTGTCAATATTAAACAGAGCCTTTAGATTATCTTATTCCGGAAGTAAAAGTGATTAAGTAGCGGCGTGTGTAGAGGTGTAGGTATTCTTATATAATCAACTTTTGAAGAAAAGAAAATGACATCAAGATGTCTCAATACTATAGTCACGGCGGATGAATGTCATGGTTAAGTGAATAATACCGAAGATCGTGATGATCTATCAGTACGTATCTAGTCATTAAGAGCAATTTTATTACAATAATAATAATTGTATCATCCTTTTCATTTTGTCAAATATCGAAATTAATTAGCAATCGGTTTACGTCACGGATACGGTGTTAGCGAGAGGGCACGGCGTTAAGTCCATCGCGATGAAGGTCGCCCGCCCGGCCGAGTGCAGAGTGCCCCCTGTCGCACTCGACCACCATCTGTAATGCCCTGAGCTCAATTTGTGCGGCTTCACTCGAAGTCCTACAAAGGCCCGAGTATTTTGGTGCCATAACCGAGTTAGCGCAGCGAGATGGCGACATTCCGCTCGCTTTTTACCGCACACCGACTTTGCTCTATTCTTTTCTCCTGCCACAAACATTCCAAAATACCTTCACTGGGTTGGCAGACACATTAATTGAATGAATCTATTATAGTAACTACCAAACGTAGAATACCTTAGGAAATAATGTTTTAATGGAGTAATCACATACCATAGTTACTGGGTAATTAGGTAGGTAATCACAAAAAGATTAATGTTGCCTCTTACTCTGTTTCGTTGTTTTCGAAGACTACGAAGCCCTGCACCTCCTCGTACTGCGCGCCAGCCTTCGCGGTGCCGTCCTCCGTCCAGTAGGGCACCTTCACCTGGCCTCGGGCGCCGGCCGTGCGCACCACGCGCAGCTCGAATGTGCCAACGGACTCCGTCAGCTCGAAGTCCCTCTGAGGGAAGGCGAATACGCCGGAGTGGTCGTCGTCCAGAATCACCACGGTAGCGGTGGATGGCGAAGCGAGTGCGGCTCCGTGCGGGGAACTCAGGCGCAGGTAGAAATGCTCGTCCTCCTCGAACACGTCGTCGTCGATCACTTCGACGCAAAACTTTTTCTCGGCCTCCCCGTGCGCGAAGGCGAGACGGCCGCGTGCCGCGATATAGTCGGAGCCTGCTTCCGCCGTGCCGTCCTCCGTGGAGTACTCGACGGTCACCTCGCCGCTCAAGTCACCTCTGCGGATCACTCTCACTTCGAACGATCCACAATTTTCCATCACCGTGTAGTGATTGGGATCGAACCGAACGGTGGGACCTTTGGGTTCCGGAGACAAAGATTCCGACTCGCGGCGTTGTATTTCAGCTTTTACTTCGCTGAGATCGCTTTGAGCTCTTTCTGAGATTTTGCGGGAAAAGTCCCCACCACCGGTCATCTTACGAGTCGCGGCCACACGATAAAAAGCTCTTGATTTGGGACCTCGAGACATCAACGTCTCTAAAGCCATCCTTTCCACTGTTTCCAAGTCTTCCTGTGGATGTTGTCTCCTCAATTCGCGAAGAACCGAAATGTATTCTCTTCTAGACTTCTCTAATTCACGACCTTCTTCGTCGTCTGTCGCAAACTCGTCTCCTGGTTTTAAAGCCATTTCCACGGAACCATCACCCTCTGCTTCTACGATTACACCTCTTTCATTAACCCTATAACCTTTCTTAAGGTACTTATAAACTAACAGACGTCTATCTGCTATATAAGCAGTCAACACTGTGGCTGGAAAAAAAAGGAAGGTCACGGCGCCCTCCCATACTTCCACCTCGCTAGGTGAAATCACGGCAAGGATGAGATAGAGCCACACGTAAGCAAAGACCGACCACGTCGCGGTAACTAGGAACACTCTCAGGTGCTTTATCTTCCGCACCTCGCCATCGGGGATGACCGCCACACAGATAGCGATGATGACGAAGAGGTTGTACGCGGCCGAGCCGACTATAGTTCCGGGACCCAGGTCGCCGGCCTGGAAATCCTTGCCTGCGATCTCTATCACTGACAGGAGGATCTCGGGGGCGCTCGAGCCCAGCGCCATCAGCGTCAGGTTAGCGACGGTCTCGTTCCACACTCGCACCACGATTATCTGCTCGCTGCCGTTTCGTCGAACGCGTACTTCCTTCTCTCTCGATGTGATCACTTCTATGGCTGCCATGAACCGGTCCGATACTATAGAGACGCCTATGAACAGATATAGGAGTGCGAAAAAATATACGAGACCGCGTAAGGCAATATCGAGGGTCGGAACGTCTTCGAGGGGTTTCCAGGCGGGTAGCACGAGTCCGTCACTGCAACGCAGCGTGCGCGCGGGTGTAGAGTTCCGCGGCGCGAGACGCGCCTCGGGCGGAGCGGAGCGAGCCGCCTGCCAGCAGGCCGCAAGCGCGAACGCGGCCAGCATGCGCATCGTGCTCCCGAGCCGACCGCCGCCGCCCGCAGCTGGCGTCTGACTGCGATCGCCGCCCGCCGCGGCATACGCCCCCGCCCGCCTGCCACCCTGCCATCCCTGTCTACCCCTTTAAACCCGAATCTTGACTTCCTTCGCCCACGATGTCCTAGTTGTACGAAATCGGTTTTTACTTAGCTCCAATTCTTTTTTCTCTAGTGAAATAACTGATGCCCGGCGTGTTGGCGCTCTTTAAAGCAGCTATACGTGGCATCTGCATCAAGCAGTCGGTCCCTAAACGCCGTGCTCAAGCGTAAGTAGCCTATATCGAGTATTTGTCGGCCTTCTCTAATCCCCTGTATTAATGGTTAAGGCCCTACGCTAAGCACCAGTGACACCATAAGCTCCCATAACTACAGGAGCAAGACTTCATCTCGGACCATATCCCCGGGCGGGATTTGTCCTCTTTCAGGCTCTTTCAACAGCCTCATTTTTTACTATGACAGTCTATCAAGCGGAAACCAATGCTCTCCCCAATAAAGTTCCGCTTAGTATTGCTGATATAACAGCAGATAGAAACAGGTCTCAACCTATGTATTGTTCTAAAACTAGTAGTTTTTGTTGCCAAACCAAGCCATCAATCAGGGTAAGGGGCATAAAATCTTTGTTTCCGACATAACGGAAGCAGCAAGCCAATGCCTCGTGCTCCTCCACAAATAATGTCTGTAACCGCAATACATGCCTGCAGTCAGGTCTCAAAGATGCCGAACTTCGAATCAACAACGCGCTGAGCCATACCGTTCGTCGAGCTGCTGTGTCAGGTGGTCTAGGCGTCTTGACGTTTCTAACTCCTAACCATTTCAAGGATTTTGTCTGAATTGTCTCTTTTTCTAGACTAAGGACCCAGATGCGGTGATAAGCTCTCTGATATATGTCTGCCAGTATACAAAGTGGTTGGAATTAGGCCAACATTGTCGCCGTCTCAACGAATATTGTATGCGTTATCCTACTGCTCTCTGTCAATGTCAAAAATTAATCAAAAACCTGCAATAAGAACCTAATCAGACTATCTAGAACAAATATAGACCGACAAGGCTTAGAAAAGGCTGGACAAGGCTCTCTGAACCGGTGGAAATAAGTCAAACAAAATTATGAAATTGTAACAAGTCACTTGACGTAAATGAATTGTGTTACAAAAACAAAATAAAAAAGATTGTGGTGCCTTGTTGTTATAAGTTATAATTTTGTCCAGGATTTAATCGGCGGCGAGGCGAGCGAGCCGGGTTAATTTTTTATTTTGTTATTGGCAACACTGGTAAAACTCAAAAGTTGTAGCTTTTATATACTCTTTGCTAGTAGGAGAGATGGGAAAAGTTTAAGTTGGTTGTTGTTGTTTTTATTTGAGACAACTTTGATATCAAAATTATAAAAAGTGTTCGGGAGTTTAAGACTGCGAAAAAAGAAGAAACTTATCAGTATTAATGTAATATGGGCGACGACACACCGGAAGAACGTCAAACTAATGAACTTATTGTCTTAAAGGTTATAAAAAGTTTTATTTTTGTTAGTGTATTGCAAACTTTTCATTTGCTATTAAACAAAATCTGAGTAAGGTACAAGATTTTACCTTATGGGATATAAATACAAAATTTGACAGTTGATACAAAACAGGAAGTTATCCGAATCCAAACCGACTGGGAATCAACTAACTACTGCTGGTTTTGATTAGGGCCTGTGAAGTCAGTGTTTAGCATTTCCAAAAGCGATATTGAATACGAATTAAATGGGTGCAGTCAATATATGGGGAGTCAGTGGTGGAGGTTGGGGATGAAGAGGGTATTTGGAGCGAGGAGGAGCATACGGCGGCGGGCTGGCGGCCGCTGCACGTGACGCTGGCGCTGCTGCCGCTGCACGACTCTGCCGGCGCGCACTGCTCCCTCACGCTGGCCTTCAAGTGCTGTCCTCTGTATCCGGATAAGTGAGTGTCCTGACTAATTCTATATTTATATCCTATTTAGTAGATTCCTTATCATAATTTTGAGAAAAGCTATGTAAGGATATTATTGAAATATTCATTTCAGAAACAATAATATCAATACCAGACTATTATTTTTTATTCTTTGCCAGTTAGTTATGTAATTTTTATTTTCCTGGTTCTTGAAATAATATATTTCTGTTTAAGGCCTCCAAAAATTTCAGTGCGAAGTGTGCGAGGGCTGTCGCTAGAGAACATGAACAAATTACTGCAGGAGCTGGAGCGACTGGCGGTGGAGATGTGCGGGGAGGTCATGATATATCAGCTGGCCACCCATACGCAGGTATATATATGATTTAATTTGATCCACTGAATAGTGTGGGATACAAGCATTGATCTTGTGATACATCTGCATTTCCTCTGGTGTCTTGCAACACCATGCCATGGCATCAGTGACCACTAAACAAGGACACTGCTGAAGTGTTGGTTGTAAGCAAGGTTGTAAGCATGCAGTTAAATCAAGACCATGAGGACACAGAACTTATAGCAAAACAAGTGAAACAATATCTTGATAATGCACAAGTACACAACTTTGTAAAGATAATGAGAACGCATCTAAAGGTCTGTATAAAGTACAAATACTTACTTTACACTTGTTGTTTGTGTTTTGCATTTCTAGCAATTTCTGCATGAACACAACAAGCCCGTGCTGTCATTCTATGAGCAGATGGTGAGGGAGAAGACACAGCTGGAGGAGATGCGGCAGCGGGACCTGCAGCTAAAGGAGCACGAGGAGGTCGGATCCGGAGGGACAACAGAGCTCGCCACTTTATTATTTGATTGACAATAGTTTTTGAATGCATTCATAAAGTGGTTGATTTGCGAGGTGTGTGGCGACAGGCGCGGCAGATGCGCGCGGCGTTGCTGCTGCGCCAGGAGACTCTGGTCGGCGACGTCGCCGACCGGGACGCCGAGGCCGCGGACGACGATGGGGGGCGACCCGATTTCCGCCTGCTCTGGTTCGACACTCATGATGTTTTGTAATTTTTATCGTGTCTTAGAATCGCTAATCGATTTATTCCAAGCGAGCTTATGACTGATTTTATCAACGACATGTGATGTTAGCGCAGCTACGAGGAGCGCGCGGGCGCGGAGTGGGGTGCCGCGGGGGAGGCGGAGTGCGCGGGGGGCGCGGGCGCATGCGCGTGCGCACCCCGCGCCC
>NW_013531688.1:16995-17541 GCF_000836235.2 Papilio xuthus | reverse complement strand
GCTGGCGGCGCTGGCGGCGCTGCACGAGGCGGGCCTGCTGCACGGCGACGTGCGAGCCCGCAACCTCTACCTCGATCCCGACGGGGAGGTGAGGCTGGTGGGAGCCGCCGTGGACGCCCGCGTGTTGGAGCTGATGCGCGGGGACGATTCCTGCGATAGGTTACGATTATATTTTACAATTCTTATCTCTATTTCGAAATTTGTATCGATTATTATTCTCCGAGCGAGCGCGTCGATTGGTATGAAGTCGCGGTACGGGCGGTGACGTTGTTGCGCGTGCGCACAGGCACAGCTGCGCGCTGGACGTGCAGTGCGCGGGCGGCGTGCTGCTGGCGCTGGCGGGCGCGGCGGGGCCGGGCGCGCTGCCGGTGCGGCTGCCTCTGGACGCGCGGGACTTCTTCGCCAGGTAATCGTCGCTCACGTGTCAGTTATCGCTCGCTTGATTCGTTTCGTCAGAAGCTCGCAGCTGTAATGTGGCCGTCGCCCGCTCGTGTGCGGCAGGTGCGCGGCGCACGACGAGCGCTCGCTGTGGCCGGCGGCGCGGCT
>NW_013531688.1:11051-16787 GCF_000836235.2 Papilio xuthus | reverse complement strand
GGTGGAGGGCGGGTTGCGCGCGCTGGGCGTACTCGCGGGAGGAGCGTCTCGTCTCTCTCTCGACTTCGAGGTGCTCTCGTGGATCGGTAAAGGCGGCTTCGGCGACGTGGTCAAGGTGAGATCCGCGACCGCATGTCATCAGTCATGTCGTCAGTAATGCACCTACCTAACTAAAAAATTAATTACTAAGTAATTAATTGTTGTAGTTTTGTTATAATACATACGATTAGAGGAGTGCGAAGGTGATTGATTCCGTCCCATTTTCCAGGTGAGAAACAAATTGGACTGCGGCGTGTACGCGATAAAACGCATCCAGCTGAACCCGCGCAACGTGGCGCTGAACCGCAAGATAATGCGTGAGGTGAAGCTGCTGTCCCGCCTCAGCCACGAGCACGTGGTGCGCTACTACAACGCCTGGGTGGAGTCCAGCGCCGCCCCGCGCGCCGGCCGGCCCCGCGACCCGCCGCGTCTCGAGTGGTCGCTCTCCGGCGCGCCGCCCGCCGCCGCCGCCGCCGCCGCCGCCCCCGCCGACACCGACACCGACACCGACACCGACTCCGACACCGACACCGACGAGCAAGACGACGGTCCAGGCTCGTGGGCGCTGAGGTCAGCTCCGAAATCTTTTTTATAACACTAATAAAGCTAAAAGCTAAGCTTGTTCAAATGCTTTTATGTAGCTTTAAAAGTTTTGTTACTTGTTTATAGACAGAACCATTTATTATTCAGTTGATTTAATGTTATTTCAGCCCCGAGGAAGATACGAGCGGTATAGTGTTCCAGGACGATGAAGACAACTGCAAAGGAGGAGGAGACGGCTCGCAGGGCGCGGTGAGCGGCGGCTCGGAGGGCGGAGAGGGCGGGGAGGGGGTGCAGCACGTGCTCTACATCCAGATGGAGTTTTGCGAGAAGCACACGCTGCGGCAGGCCATCGACGGCGGGCTGCACGAGGACCCGGTGCGGGCGTGGCGGCTGTTCCGTGAGGTGCTGGAGGGGCTGGCGCACGTGCACGCGCGCGGCATGATCCACCGCGACCTCAAGCCCGCCAACATCTTCCTCGACTCCGACGACCACGTCAAGATCGGAGACTTTGGCCTGGCCACCAACATCTCGCTGTCGCGTCTCTCCGCCGAAGGTACCTTGTCTCGTTTGCAACTTTCTTTTGAGTCGGCTCTCGGCTCGCGTCTGACTGCCTCGCATCCTCGCTGTCTCACTGGCTCACTGTCTCACTGGCACACTGGCACACTGCAGCGACCGAATTGTTCTGTTACAGATAAAACTAAACCGCAAGAAGAAGGCGACAGCGCGCTCACGGGCGAGGTGAGTGTTCCCTCCACACCGTACCGCTCCGCGCTCGCATCACTCATACTGCTTGTTGAATCGTGACAATATTTGTACCAGGAAGAACTTTCAGCTGATGTAACGCATTTGTTTTCACGTCAACGTCACGTCATCACTGACATCATGAAGCAAGGCTTTCGCGCACAGGTGGGCACCGCCATGTACGTGGCGCCGGAGCTGAGGGCGGGTGCGGGTGGTGCGGGTGGTGCGGCGTGTGCGGGGGGCTACAACCAGAAGGCGGACGTGTACTCGCTGGGCGTGACGCTGTTCGAGATGTTCCACGCGCCGTTCGGCACGGGGGCGGAGCGCGCGGCCGTGCTGGCGCGTCTGCGCCGCCCCGAGGTGCTGCTGCCCGCAGACTTCGACACCGCCGCCAACGCCAAGCAGGTCTACCTGCTCAGGTCGGTGGCCGAGCTTTACTCATCATATGCATTCACATTCGCACATAGCAACACAACTGAGATTAGCGACGGTTAAATAGCGGTATCAGCAGTTGCAACGATTACATTTTACATGTTTATAAGATAATGCGAGGAGGGAACGATAGGTGGATGTTGCGACCCGAGCCCGCCGAGCGGCCGACGTGTGCGCAGCTGGCGGCGTCGCAGCACGTGCCGCGCGCCGTGCCGCGGGGTGCGCTGGCCGCGCTGCTGGAGCACGCGCTGGCGGAGCGCGGCTCGCCGGCGCACGCGCAGCTCGTGCGCGCCTGCCTCGCGCAGCGCGCTCAGCCCGCCGACGAGCTGCTGTTCCACGAGCCGGCACGCGCGCACCGCGCTCCGCCCCACCCCTCCCTCCTCCAGCACCTCATCGATGCGGTCGTCAACGTAAGTATGTTCGTGTGGAGCTGCGAGAGACGGGCCGGCGCTGTGCTCACTCACCTCGCGAGTCATTTCAAATTATTATGTTTATTTTATTTACTCACAAGTCTCGAAACCCTTCTTTGACGCAACCCTTTAAGTATTTATTACAAAAGTTAAATTTGTAATTTACCTTCGCAGGTCCCCTTTATAAAATACAATTTTCTTATATTTATTTATTTTAAGAAAACCCAATAGCCGTTTTACAAAGTAGATAAAACAGTAAGAGATAAACACGACAATAATGAGTCCTCGCGAATAGTCGCATTTTATACAAATATTTTAGCGCGAACAAAAATATAAAAACAAAAAGTCAAAAAAGCCTGGTTTAGTTTATTTATGAAAGGCAACAGTTAGCATTGTATCGTATTTGTGTAACAAAGTGAACGGTCAGCCGAAGTGTATATGTGCGCGCGCAGGTGTTCCGCAGTCACGGCGCGCACGAGCTCACCCCGCCTCTCCTCACGCTGCGCGGCGACGCCTGGGAGTCCCGCGCAGACGCCGTGCGCCTCATGACCGCCGCCGGAGCCGTCTGCCTGCTGCCCTACGACCTGCGCCTGCCCTTCGCCAGGTGACCCCCGCACCACCCCACACCCCCCACACCCACCACTGCCGGCTTCATGCGTAATTCACGCGCGTCATGTGTCGCAGGCTGGTGGCCGGCGGCGGCGTGCAGCGACTGCGGCGCTACGCGGTCGGCCGGGTGTTTCGCGAGCGCTCGGCGCGCGGCTACCACCCGCGTGAGGCGCTCGAGTGCGCCTTCGACATCGTCGCGCCGCGGACCGGTCGGTGTCCCCTCACCCCCCTCACCCCGCCGCCACCGCCGCTCCGACTCCGACCGAGGTGACGGCGGCGCTCCCTTTGCGCAGAGAGCCTGTGGGCGGACGCGGAGGCGGTGGCGTGCGCGGCGCGGTGCGCGCAGGCGCTGGGGCTGCGAGTGGCGCGCCTGCGGCTCGGGCACGCGGAGTTGCTGCACGCGCTGCTGCGCTGTGCGGGACTTCCGGCGGAACGCGCGGCGCCGCTGGTGGGCGCGCTACGCGACTTCGCGCTGGGCCGGCTGGTGCGCCAGCAGCTGCAGACGCACCTGGCGACGCTGGCGCTCGGAGGGAGGCGCGCCGCCATGCTCATGCGGCTGGCCGATGCGGAGCTCCCCGTGCCCGAGCTGCCCGACCTCATCGTCCAGGTTCAAGCGATACATCATATTTAAGGATAAAATCAATTAAGCCAAAAAAAATAAAATCTGGAGTTGCCTTGACACCCTATTTAAAGGCGGCCAACTTCACAGAGGGTACATGTGGTCGTTGGTTTTCAAGGCGTTAGGTCGTGTCGAAGTATTGTGTAAATTAACGGTTGATTGTTTGTTCGTAACTTAGTAAAATTGCTAAAACTTTATTTTCTAAAAAGATAATATTTATTAGACAAGTACACACAACAGATAAATTATGCAACATTGACCAAAGTAATACAATATACAACACAATAAAACTGTAAAAATGGCGCTGTATATTTATTAAATAACGTTATCGATGTGTTTTTCTTGCTATACATATACTCCTCGCATGTCGCGATATCTTCGATGTCTTTTCGGTGGTTTCCATTGCGTTCTCGAGGTCGCTTGTGTTTTGTAGTGTTCGGTCGTTTCGTTTCGTTGGTTGTTGGATTGGGTCGTCCAAATACCGTACGCAGTTTCGTAGCAGGTGTGAACAACAAACAAGTATAAAACACAAATAAATTATATGAACAAGCCAAGAAAAGAAAAAATAATAATATTCTAATATGTTTAGATTTGTGCCTCTCTGGAGATGTGCAAGTTAGTTAATAAACCTAATTGTGATTCTTTCTTTTTTAAATAAATTTTGGTTGTAATTGCTAAAAATAGTTTCTTTGGAAAATGTTGCAAGATGAAGCCCTCATTAGGTCAGTGTGTCGTGTGCAGGTGCAGCGCGAGCAGTGGGGCGTCGTGCTGCAGCGCGCCGCCCGGGACCTCGCGCTCCTCGAGACCCGCGCGCGCGCCCTCGGCTGCGAGGTGAGCGCCCCGCCCAGCCCCGCCCCTCCGCACCGCCCCTCTCCGCACCGCACCCTCCTCACATGTTACAATTTGATCAGATCCCGATAACGGTGGTGCCGCTGCTGGCGTACGGCGCGGAGCAGCACAGCGGTGTCTTCTGGCAGCTGGTGGCGGGCGAGTCGTCGCAGCGCCTGCGCGAGCGGCACGTGGTGGCCGCAGGGGGCAGGTTGCTTTATTTAGATTTATCTCATATTCGCGAAAATTATTTCCATAATATATTATCGATAATTTATTTATGTAAGCAAATGTTTAACAGATACGACGAGTTGGTGCAACGGCTGGGGCGCGCGGCGCGGGCGGCGGGGCGGGGGCGGGGGCGCGCGGCGGCGGGCGCGGTCGGCTTCTCGCTGTCGCTGGAGCGCGCCGCCGCACTGTGCCGCCATCCCGCGCACGTGAGTGTTGGCGAGGTGTGACGACTACCGCCGGGATCTCTATCTACCGACAGTTGTGTGTGTGTGTGTGCAGGGCGGGGAGAGGGGCGGGGCGGAGGGCGCGCCGCCGGTGCTGGTGGTAGCGGAGGGCGGCGCGGCGCTGGCGCGCGAGCTGTGGGCGCGCGGGCTGCGCTGCACGCTGTGGGAGGGGGAGGAGCGGGAGGCGCGCGCGTCGCCCTCCGGCCTGCTGCTGCGTCAGCTCGCCGATACCGTGCGGGTCGACTTTTGGGAAGGCAGCAAGTGGGTTATAATTCCTTTAGCATATTTGTCACCAGCAAAACTATTATTATGCGGCAACGTAAGACCCGCCGAGAGATCCGCTGCGCTAAGTACCTCGCAAATATGGTATCGCATTTTACGAACGAGGCGTCGGGCTGCAGCATCCGCGAATATCTTGTATAAGAGAGTAAACAGGTGCGTTACGAGGTGCGTCCGTTGCAGAGCGCGGGAGATGGTGCTCGCGCCGGGGGACGCGGTGGAGCTGGTGCGCCGCCACCTGGCGCCCGAAGGTACGCGGCACCTCCCCCACCACCTCCCTACCCATTCTGCGACCACTTGTTAAACGTTGCCTAATAGTCGTCTATTTTTATTTGGCCGAGGAGGTAGACGTAGTGAAGTGAGGAAGGAATGCGTTCCATCCATCTCTTTCCTTGCCGTTCCTTCCCGTTTCTTTTCCCGTCTCTGTCCCGTCTCTTTCATCGCAGCTCGCGGCAACAATTCCGCAGGCGCAGCGCGCGAGGCGGTGGGCGCGGGGGGTGCGCCGGGTGCGGGGGGCTCGACGGGCACGGGGGGCGGCGAGAGCGAGCGCGGCACCGCGCCCGGTGTGCTCGTCGCCTTCGTCACCGGAGATGAGAAGCTCAATAGGAGTTACAGGAGACAAATCGAGAGCCAGGTTCGTGTGGTAGATGAGGTGAGGTGAGGTGAGGTGAGGAGGCGGGCGGGGCTGACGGCGCGCGCACATGTTGCAGGTGGCGGCGAGCGTGGCGGCGCGCGTGGCGGCGGCGGGCGCGGCGCGGCGCGTGGCGGTGCTGGCGCTGGC
>NW_013531688.1:6516-10866 GCF_000836235.2 Papilio xuthus | reverse complement strand
CTCTCTCTCTCTATTATAACGCTATTAATGTAATTGATATTGTTGTGTGTTGAGATAGATTTGCAAAACGCGCGGACTTGTTGGAGGAGGCTCAGACGGAGGTGGGGCGGCTGGTGCGCGGTGCGGGGGGCGGTGCGGGGGGCGGGGAGCAGCCGGCGCTGCTGGCGCTCTACAGCATCCCGGACGGCACGTGCCGGCTGCTGCTGTGACCGCACGTCGTCTTTACATATTTTATATATAATAAATAAACTTATTTTCATATAAACTATACAGTGGAACTGTTCATTGAAAAGTTTAGCGCGACTTTGTTGGATGTCCTTGAATCATGTAAAACATTAAGCGCTGGACTCGGAATCTGCAGATCCCGGGTCGATCTCCGCCACGTATTAGTGATTTCCAAATTTCACATATTATGTACATTTTTCCCACGTTTTACGATGAAGCAAAACACATTCCCATGCAACGTAAATATTTGTGAAGTAAACAAATCTGAGCCGGAGCGGTTAACCAAGCGTTAGTCACATTTAACTGTGGGCAGGATCCTGTCCCTCCCTCCTCGTGTCACCTTCATCACCTTACATTGTAATGACAATATTTTGCTGCAAAATTATATTTTCTATTTTAGGCGCACATCTGTTAGGTGGACATTTAGTGCAATAATGGCCGCTCGTGGCAAGTTTTGAACGGCCCTACCCCTGCTTCCAATTCCTGGCTCCGATTGTACGGAAAACAAAAATATACAAAAGATATGATAAAAGCATATAATAAGAAAGCAATACATTCATGTTTACATTCCACACACATAATACATAAGATTATTACAACAAAATGATCGTAAACGGAAAAAAACATATCACCTCGCATCGAAGCCGAACTTGTCCTTGCGGAGACATATTCAGTATCGGTAATACAAATGTAACAAAGCTATAATATGTATTGCTTCTGATGGTGGTCGCGCAAGCTGGCCATGAGCGGCGCCAGGGAGACGAGCGCGGGCGGCACCTGCGGCGCGGGGCGGAGCGGCGCGCACGGGGCCGCCGCCAGCGCGCGCGCAGCCAGCGCCAGCGCCGCCGCCGTCAGCGCCCACAGCACCACCAGCAGGGCTGCGCGCGCGCCCCGCCACCCCGCCGCGCGCCGCGCCGCCGCCACCTCGCCCGCCGACAGCGCCCACAGCTCACCCACCTGCCTGCCGACACCACCGCAACACGCTTACCTTCACACTTCACGCTTCACGCGTCCTTATTTAAATATATCTTTAAACACAAACGTACTTTATTTTATTCCTTACCAATATTTATTTGACACGTAACTTCTCCGGAAACTTATCGATCGGATTGGTGGTGGACAAAAGTTCTACATTTTTTTTTTTGTTAATTAGCTAAGTTTCTAGGTTTGTTAAGCGATTGCTCTATTTACAGTGAGATATTAATGAAACGTATATATTAAACAACCAATTATAAGAAGTACCTAGTTGCTGACATAGTATTGACATAATGAGCGATGGTTTGTTTGTACCTGTGGTGTGCGTGTCGTGTTGGAACACGCGCGAGCAGCGGCTGTCGCTCCGGGTCCATGACGAGCGCCTGACTGCGCCCTGACCTGCGATAACGCTCAACTAGTGTTGTTATAGCTTCATAACAACGTCCATTATCTTTTGTATCTGATATATATATACTTACATACATATAACAAATATGTTAAAGGTCGGCGTCTGCTCGTGAATTTTCAGAAACGAGTTAACCGAATTTGATGCCGTTTTAGATGTGTTAGTTAGCTTTCACTTAACATTTAGTGTTTGCATCTTTTCATTAAGAATCCAGTTGGGTTCCAACATTCAGATAATAATATAAAATAGATTAAATAGTATATATGATTCTTTTAATTTCTTTTATTTTTATTTCTTTTTGGTGCGAATCGTGTGTCCTGTTCTAAATGAAAGCTGGACGCTGCGCGTTGATCACTTATTGCATAATGGGTTTTCATGTCTTGGCCACGACGTTAATAATAAACGCATATCGAGAATTTATTAGCGTCTGGTCAAAAGGTCAGTGATAACAATAATGTGTCCAGGGCCATAGAGAGATGTCACGCGGCCAGCGAACCCGCATCATATTATGATTTTCATATGCAGGCTACATTTATCTTTATCTAAAGATACATGCTATGAAACTCGAATTTGTCGACAGACATTACACGGAGGGACAGCTCAAAGCGGAATTGTAAGGCGTGAGGAACTCACGTTTAGGTAATAGGATCGCCTTATTCTGGAGTTTTAGGGCGGGATTCAGTACTAAGCTCGGACTAAGGGCAGATCAAATCAGGAAGCTTGTTATGAAAATTTCCATTAGCGATAGTTGTTCTCATAGAACTTGCAGTTGAAAATGTAATAAACATAACACAAACGTGTAAAAAGCTCCCCCTATCAGTTAGTAAATGAAAAAAAATAATAATTATAATATGTCGGAGACTGCGTTATTCTTATAACCATCAACAATAGGCCTTCTAGACTTTGTGGGCATCATCATGGTAAAGTGCGAGCACCAAAACTACTACTCAGATCAGACTACTCCAGCCAATATATGCCTGCGAGACGCTTCCTACGTCATACCATCTGAAACATCGCACCATGTCAAAAGTAAAGACGGCGTCTCGAACCCACAAGAGGCGTTAGCCATGCTCATGCTCATGCGCTACATAAATAAACAATTCTAAAGTCTTTATAAAATTAGTAACTTTTCTAAATAAAAGAACAACGCAACAATCAAATAATATTGGCAAATGTAAACACTTCATCATATTTGTGATCAACATTCAATAAGTATTCAACTGAACTCAGCTTCCTTTCCTTCCCCTTTTTTTTTTTTTTTTTTTATTAACCCGGGGAATGCGTTTATGCACCACTACATATATCTTTTACTTATACTTATTCTATATAAAATAATTATATATATAGTTACTTACAATATAATTTGGAGTTTGGATATTCTAAACAGCATTAGTGTAGTAGAAAACAACACAAGGTGACATAATGTTAAATTTGAATTAAGTTTCATTACAAAAGAGAAATAAGATAAAAGTAATATAAAAACGAAATAAAATTATAAATAAAACAGGTCCATAACAATATCTAACGCCATCTGCCTTCTGGGTTGCAGAGCATTCGCGCGATTTACTCACCTTACTAAACGGGATGAGAAGATATTAAACGTTGTTCAACTTGTTTATTGCCTATACGGATGAATGCAATAGATATTATAAAACAATTATAGTAAGTTTCGACTATACCGAAAAAAAAAAATGTTGGAAGAGAATATTCGTTATGTCACATTGACTCAGCGTGACCCCTCACAGAACCATCTGTCGGAGAGTAGCGTCAGCGGTGACATTTTCCGCGCAGAGTTGTTTTGGTTTCTGTCGCTAGGGTGCGTTGTTTTAGGGCGTTACTTGCGAGCAATATTATAGCCGACTTTAGGTAATGGAGGCTTTATGGTGAAAAAATGAAAAAATCTTTATTGTTATACACAAGAAATTCAAATTCAATGTTGCCTTGACTCCTTAACTAGGAAGACCTGTACTTAAGGAGAAAAGGACTTCCCATATATATAAATTTAATAATTGTTTGTGTAGAAAAACAACTAATTTATGAATTAATAATTATAGTGTGTGTTTTTTTTTGTTAACGCGGGGAATGCGTTTATGCACTTCGCCGTCCATGCTGCGGGGGCAGCAGGGACGGTTTCGTGTGGGACTCGGGGCCTGGGAACAAGACCGGACTACCCACTAAACCCCGCGGTGTTCTCCTACGCCCAACCGGACCGTGGCATCTACGTTAGTTTATCCACGGCCCGGCTAGGGGGGAGCCCCTTGGTAGGGGCTCGACTCGTGTAGGGAGGGGTCATATCTTAGACCCCTCCCATCACCCTATGATGAAACCCTCCTCAGAACACGAGAGGAGGGCCATCCGCCACAATCGGCGCGACAGGTCCCCCGACCCGTCGCGCGTGGCACTCTTCAATTTGGTTGTAGGGCCGCCGCGTACCTCGCACGCCGGCGGCCCCTCGCTGGAGCCCTGCGGGGCGACAGCGTCTCGTTGGCGCGTTCGCGCTCCCGCAGGGCCTCTCTTTTGGCCGCCATCACCTCGAGTGCGAAGGAGGCGACGGCGGCCCAACTCTGTTCGCTGCCGACCATCGCACGTATGACGGCCGGCAGCGACAGATCTCGTCCTATTGCGCCAGTGAGCGTGGCGCGTTGCGCGTCCCAGCCCGTGCACACGGCGAGCGTGTGCTCTGCCGTGTCCACGTCGCCGGACGCGCAATGGTGGCACTCGGGACCCGACTCAATCCCCACAAC
>NW_013531688.1:0-4657 GCF_000836235.2 Papilio xuthus | reverse complement strand
CGCACGGCCTTGTAGGGCCTCCCGAATGGGTCACCATCCAGAGCCTCCAGCATCTCGCTGTACGCCTGGTCTTTCGCCGCGCCGATAGCCGCCCGGAGGGCCTTGACCTCCCCTCTGTAGAGGGAGTAGAACCGCTCTTCCTCAATGGGGTCCCGCCGTCTCCGCCGACGGCAGCGGGTGTACCGGCGCCTCGCCGCCACGCAGGAGCTGCGCAGCTGCGTGAGCTCGGCGGTCCACCAGTACACCGGCCGCCTGGACGGGACGGAGCGGACCCTGGGCATTGCCCCGTCGCAAATTCGCGTCATGGCCGCGCCTAACCGTTCTGCCTCCACACCGACCTCGACGACGTCCTCCCGAGGCGCAGAAAACCACGCCTCGACAAGGGCGGCCTCGACTAAAAAGTCCCGGTCCATCCGCGACAGAGACCACCGCGGACCCTCCCCGCTCGGGAGCCGGTCTGGGCCGACCAGGTTGGACGGGGACGCGGAGATGCTGAACCTCACGTAACGGTGGTCCGAAAGCGTCTCCGCGTCCTCGACCACCCGCCAGCCGCTAACACGGCGCGCAAGGACGCCATCGGCGAAGGCGACATCCACAATGGAGCCGCCTTGGCGCCGCACGCATGTGTTGACCGACCCCCGGTTGAGGACCACGAGACCGGTCTCTGTCGCCCAATCCTCCAGCTCCCGGCCACGCGGATCCGTGGCCGGGCAGCCCCAGGCCGAGGACTTGGCATTGAGGTCCCCGGCGACGAGCACCCGGGGGGAGCGACTTCTGCCGATCAGGACGCCGACTTCGGAGAGAAATCCCTCGAAGTCGGCGAGACTCCGATTCGGCGAGAAGTACGCCCCGACCACCAGAATGCCGCCGACGAGGGCCGCCACATATCCTCGGCCTCGGACCACGTCCGCGAAGGCCGGAGAGCCTTCGATGGACCGGGACGTTAGGGCCACTAGCCCGTCCAAATCCCCTATCCATTCGTCCCCAGACGGAACCCGGTAGGGCTCGGACACCACCGCCACATGTATCTTCCACTCCGCCATGCTCTGGAACAGGAGGTCCTGAGCTCTGGCGGAGTGGTTGATGTTGGCTTGGAGGAGGTTTAGGGCCATTATTCGATGGCCATAGCAACCTCCTCAGCCCCAGGCACCGCTGCCTGTGGGGGTGGGTCCGAGGATTGTCCGGCCGTCTGGCTCGGACCGTCCCCTCCTGCCTTCCTTGATCTCCTCCCTTTGGGGGGAGGAACACACGCCTTGCTCCCGGCGCGGTGTTCCGCAGGGGCACCGGCCGCGGCGCAGACGATGCAATGAGGCACCGCCGTGCATCCGCGGGCCTTGTGCCCTGGTTGACCGCACCGGAAGCACACCCCGGAGCGATCCACCACCGCCTGGCACTGGCCGGACAGATGACCTGGAGCCAGGCACCTGTAACACACAGAGGGGCGGGGATCCATAAGTCTTGCCTGGGCGGACACCCACCCAACCAGCAGGCGACCGTCGGTCGCGACTTTCTTCGCCGCCGCGACGGGACACTGGACCACGACTGATCCCAGTCCGTCGCGGCCGGTCGACATCGCCCCCGCTCTCAGCTGGTCAGCTGGGCACCCGCCCGCTGCGGCAACTGCGGTGACCACCTCGGCAGCGGTGGTGGCGTCGTCCAACCCCGCCACCCGTAGGGCCACCGTCTTCACGGGCCGGGCGACGCGGACGACACCCCCATCGAGGACCTCCCGCAGCCTCTGGGCCAGGGAGTCCGCCTTCTCGCCACTGGAGGCGCCCGGGAACTCAAACACGCGTCCCCCGTTGGCGGCCTTCCGAAGGCGAACTCCCTGGGCTCCGAAGTCAGCTGGGTTGATCCTCGCCTTTGCCGAGGCGATGATGCTGGCGTATGTGACCCCGCTCTCCGCCGCGCCGGGCTGCAGCGTTATGGTCACCGCAGACGACCGAGGCGCGTGGAGCTTGTCGACGCCCCTCTTCTCTTTGGGCCGCTTTCTGGGGCCCACCTTAATCCATTCGCCCACCGCGGGCTGCGACTGCTGCTGCCCGGGTGGCGAAGCCTTCTGCTTCTTCTTTTTCTTATTTTTCTTCCTCTTCTTCTTCTTTTCTCCGCCAGGGGGGGAAGACGTACCCTGGGTCGCAGGTCGGCTCTGGGCAGGACCCGACGGGCGATGTTGCGGCATCGGTGGGGCCCTGCGTTGAGTGCCGCTGGGGCCAGGTTGAGCAGCCAGTTGGGGTGGCTGCCGGGCGAGTTTGGCAGCGTAGGTGCCCTCGCCCCTCCTCTTGTCGGCCGCGAGAGGCGGCCGCAGGTTCTTCTCCGGGAGAAGTCTGTCTTCCAGTGAGGCCAGGCGGGCGTTCATCATCCCGCCGACCTGGACCATCACTGCGCGACAGATCTCCTCCACGGAGGGCGTCTCGCTCGGTGTTGATTGTGGGGGCCGTGATGCGGGGGCGGCCTCCATCGTCACATCCGGGTCGGAGTGGCTCGCGGAACCCCGTTTCCGCAAGCTTTCCTTTATCTCAGCGAGCTCCATGCGAAGTGCAGCCATCTCGGCGCGCAGTCGGACGTTGTCTTCCTGAAGCTGCTTTGTCTCTTCCGTTTGCGTGCGGGCCCCAAGGACTTCCACAGCATCCTTGATGGATGCCGCGGCATCCTTTAAGGCCCGCACGAAGGTGCCCTTCAGACTGGAGGACTTGGTGGCCACTTTCGCGATCACCTCCAAGTCCTCCCGCACCTGCTCCTGTAGCTGTGCGGCGCATCTTTCTCCTCCAGCTGCCGGACGAGGGAAAAGTGCGGCCCGCGTCTCACGCCGGAAGCGAGCAAGACCTGTCTCCTTCTCCAGGTCCTCCTCCTTGCTCGCGGCCCGAGCTTTGGCAGCCGCCTTTTTCTCCTGCTGGCGCCACTTTCTCGTCGCTGGGGATGTCGCCCGGTCGTCATCTGTCGAGCAGTCGCTGAGGCGAGGTCTTTTCGCCCCGAACCACTCCGACACGATGATGGGGGTGTCGTCGGAATCCGACGCATCGCACTCCATCCTGCGATTCTCCCTCTCCTTCCTCATTGCCCAATCACGTGCTTCAGAGTCCATCTTCGTAGCCAAGGTCGTCGTTGTATCCGTCAGGCAGTTTTTGCCCCCCCCAGAATACGAGGGGCAGCCCGCGGCCGAGGCCGCGGGGAGGGATTCTCCTCCAGCTAAGCTGGAGGTACCCTCCTGGGGTAAATCGTCTTTCAAACTTGCCATTGCATACGTGTCCAGTGTTGTCGGACACCGGAAACCGCCTTTGATACGGGGTGAGGTCCCCATCCCTCGCGGCCTAGCAGGCCGCCATCCTCCGACCCCGCAGGGTCCGCTGGTGCTTCCCGCGGGCCTGTCCGGTATGGGAGGCCCTATCCGGCATAGCCCCGCGGGAAACACCCATCCACTTCGCACGACCGCACCTAAGTACACGTCGCGCCCTACACCGCCCATTGGGCCCCGTCCAGGGTCTGCGCTAACCGCAGGACCCGACAAGAACCCCGTAGTGTTCGCGGGCCTGCCCGGTATGGGTGGCCCTATCCGGTATAGCCCCGCGAACACTATCCCCTCCCCGGCCGGTTGTTAGCCTCCCCACAGAAGGTGGGGAGTTTCCAGGGTGCACCACGAGGAGGTCACCGGCCATTGCACCCCAACCCCGTCACACCTAACTTAACCTAACACTGGGGGCAATAACCCGCTCAGTGTGTATATAACTAAAACTAATTATTGAGGGTAATAACCCCGTCAATAATACTAATACTACTTAAAACTAATATTGCCGGCAATAAGCCCAGTCAATATGTCCGTCGGCTAAATTCGACTTGACTAGTTTTCTTATCTATTTACAGCTCTAAGTGTTAGCCTAGTTAAAATAAAATAAAAAGTAAAAATAAAATAAATAATAATTTAAAATAAATAAATCCAAATTAATTAAAATCTCAAAATTTTCAAATCCTCCAACTCTCAAAATGTTAAAATGTAAAATGTAAAATAGTTAAAAGACTAAAAATAAAATTTAAAAATTTTAAAAATCTTTCAAAGTTAAGTTTGAAAATCCAAAAAATCCAAAATTCCCTGGAATTCCGGAAAACCCAAAATCCCAAGCAATTGAGGATCAAGAATTTAAAAACCCAAATTCTCAAAATTCCAAATTTCTAAAAGTCAAAAAATAAAATTCAATTACAATTGGAGTTTGGAAAACTTCAAAACTTCGAAGATTAAAAATTTAAAATTTGAAATTAAAAACTTTAAAAATTTAAAAAATTTAAAAATTTTAAAATTTAAAAGTTAAAAATAATTAAAATATAAAAATTTTCAAAAATTTAAAACTGCAAAAAAATAATAATAATAATAAAAATAGAATTTACAATTAACTTATTAACTAGGCTTAAGAACTCTTAGAACTATATCACAGATTGTCTATTTTAAATAATATTAATAATAATAAAAGTTAAAAACAAATTTAAAAATTAAAATAAAAAATATAAAATAAAATGACTAAGTAGAAAACAATAACAAAGTCGTCAAGTCGTTAACCTATAAACCTATAAACTACTGACCTACTTCTCCACGCTCCGATATAGATATTGTATGCTAATGAGGAGCGTGGGAAACTCGATAAGCGCCGGCGTCAAGCTATTAAGCGCC
>NW_013531687.1:10691-11784 GCF_000836235.2 Papilio xuthus | reverse complement strand
ATGGCATACCGGGTCGTGCTCTAGTCCTGGCGGCAGATATCTTTGAGGAAAGAATCGTCGACTTACTTAGCGACTGTCTCGCCCAAGGGCGGTTCCCAAGGAGGTGGAAGAATGGTGCCCTGGTATTGATTGGAAAGGAGGGTAGACCAGCAGACTCTCCTGCGGCATACCGGCCCATTGTGTTATTGGACGAAGTGGCGAAGGTGTTTGAGCGAATAATCGCCAACCGCCTTGTCCATCACATGGCGACAGTCGGCCCGGACCTGGACGACAAGCAGTTCGGATTCAGACCAGGCAGGTCCACGGTACACGCGATCGCGAGGGTTAAAATGATAGCGGAGCAGGCAGTCGCCCAGGGCAGGGTCGTTCTCGCGGTGTCCCTGGACATCGCGAACGCATTCAACACCCTGCCCTGGAGTTGCATCGTCGAGGCCCTCCACTATCATCGGGTACCGAATTACCTGGTTCGCATCGTGGCCGATTACCTGTCTGAGAGAACGGTGTCGTTCAGAGGTCGTAACGGGTGGTGCAGTCACGAGGTCACGTGTGGGGTACCGCAGGGCTCGGTCCTCGGACCCCTCCTCTGGAACGTAGGCTATGATTGGGTCCTTCGGGGCTCTCTCATACGCGGTGTTGACCTGACGTGCTACGCCGACGACACGCTAGTGACGGCGAGTGGGGCCACACACCGGGACTGCGCAATCCTCGCGACGGCGGGAGTAGCCCAGGTCGTGGGAAGGATTCGGGCTCTAGGGCTAGAGGTTGCCCTCCAGAAATCAGAGGCCCTTTTCTTTCACGGTCCTCGGAGAAGACCTCCCCCAGGGTTGCGCATAACGGTTGGCGGAGTCGACATAAAGGTCGAGCCCCACATGAGGTATCTGGGCCTCTTACTTGACGGTCGATGGACTTTTGAGGGCCACTTTCGGCAGCTTGGCCCCAAACTTCTTCGAACAGCCGCGGCACTTGGCAGCTTGCTGCCCAACGTCGGAGGCCCCAAGGCGGCGTGCCGTCGCCTGTTTATGGGGGTTGTCAGCTCGATGGCGCTATACGGCGCACCGGTCTGGAGCGGCGCCCTCAACAGGCGAACGGTGGA
>NW_013531687.1:9613-9972 GCF_000836235.2 Papilio xuthus | reverse complement strand
TGGGAAGGGTACCGGTTTATCCTGCCCTCCTGCATCCCTCGTGGTCGGTGGAGGAGGAGGTAAGGAGAGGCCGCGGAGGGAGGGGGGTACTGGCCCATCCAGCCCCCATTCGTGGCCAGATGTATATATATATGTATATATATATATGTACATTTAATTAGGAGATAAGCTAGGTTAAGTTAGTTAGTTCTTAGCTTAGTTTAGTTTTAGTTGTATATATGTATATAAATCTAAGGAGAGTCGCGAATGCGACAGCGCAGATCCCGAACGGTGGTTATGGCAAACGCTGATACACGTTCGGGATCAATGCGATAAGGAGGGCTAGAGGGGTTTTAGTGGGTATGGCCGAACGTCTGTAG
>NW_013531687.1:5824-9475 GCF_000836235.2 Papilio xuthus | reverse complement strand
TGAGGACGGCTTTTTGCCGCCCTCGCATTCACCCCTGACATATATGGGTCAGAGCCTTTATTCATCTTTATTAAATAATTTTCTACTACGTTTTAAAAATTTTGGTTTTTAAATTTACAATTTTCGATTTGCCTCAACTTTTACATTAAAAACTTACTTTACTATTTGATTTTTGCTCTTTCCTTTTTTACAATTTTAATCTTAAACTTCCTACATTTGCCTTTTTCTTTGCGTTTATAATTATAATTTTGACAATTTTTAGTATCTTCGATATGGCTACGTGATGGTGCTTCTCTCTATGTATTTAAGAATACATACAAGGAAGCACCATTAATACAATTTTGACTTGTTTTCCAAATTTGTCCCTATATTGAATCTACCACAAAATTTCTTTAACTAAATTTAACTGATCTAAAATTTCACCCAGGATGTTCTATTTTGTCCCCACTCTTTGTCCTCCTATAATTTTATCTTTATCTTTTCCAGGTATCCCCACTTCTCCCTTCACCAAGCGGGGAGACAAGCCGGTCTTTGGGGTCCTCTTGTTTGAGCCAGGTGGAGATCCGAGTCGAGCATGGTGGTATGGCCGTCGGCGCAGGGAGCTTTCTTGCGACTTGGGGGTGCTGCGGACTACGTAAGTTCCTTCTGAAGAACCGTTGAGTACATGATTCATCATGTCTTCCACTGTTTGTTTTCGAAGTCTTATTTGCAGCTTTACGTGTTCCGCAGCACCCTCCGACGGTGTTGGATCTTCGGTATATTTGTTTTCTTGGTTTGAGGCCTCCCCATCTTTCATGATGGGAAGGTCCTCATGTCCGTTCGTCATGCAACTTGTCGTTCGATACAACCCGTCCCACATCAACCCTCTGTTCTTTCGTCCACAAAAGCTGGTTTTCTGACTCTTGCTCTTTTTTATTTTCAGGTGCTGATCTGCGGCCCATCTCCTCCCGGCCGGAGCAACACTAGGGACCTTTCTTCGTCCGGCGATGGGGTCTTCGGTCGGCCAACAAGGTAAGTTTATTATTATGTTCTTATTTTTAAAATCCTTTTGTAGTAAAGTATAATTTTGACTAATTCTTTCCAAATTTTTCGTGTTTCCAATTTTATTTACGTTATTTGTATTAATTTTGTTTTCAATCCAAACATTTATTAAATTTTTCCGAAATACTTTCCAGTTAACCTTTTTTGTATTTAGTTTTATAATGGTGCATTTACTGTCTTTTCTTTGGTAGTTTTTAAATTTGATGTTAACTGGGATCACCTCGTGGTCCGAATTGATGTTTTCCCCTTTTCTTCGACCCCCCCGCCAGTCATTCCAGGTGTTGGCATTTCCCTCCAACACCACACTCTCTGTCCCCGGTTCGGTTTGAAGAGAGCAATGTCGTTGAGCTCTGCCAACCGTCCAGCCCTGAGTGCCCGGTGCGACCTCAGCAGTACGAGATTGAGGATCTCGCTATCGAGTCCCATCGCTCCCGCACCGGACACTCCTGGCTGAACGCGTTGTGGTCTGCCTTGTCCATTTTTGCTAATTTACAGTTGCAGCATGATGGTTCTGAGCCTGCTTGCCAGTCCGCGCATTCGCTCTTCCTATGTGGCCCCCCACAATGGCTACATTTCTCGATTTTCTCATTACATAGGCGTTTGGGATGTCCGTATCCCAAACAGAGCGAGCACTGTACGAGTGGCGACTGGTCCTCGACTCTGATCCTTTGCAGGTCGATTTGAACTTTGCCTGCATCGGTCAGTTTCCTCCAGGTCTGCGGGTCAACTCTCATCACTATGTGCTGCGTTAGTGGGTTTCTCGCCTTCTTTTTATATGCAATCTCTAACTTTTCCTCCTTGTCATTTCCGTCGCTCAACACTCCCTTGTTTTGGTTCCTTAACGCAGCAATAATATCTTCATCGGAGTTATATTTGAATACATTTAACAGTATGATCAGAGGATCCTTGTTCTTTATTTCTTGCACATTCAGGTGTTCTTCTGCGCTCTTTAATCTTTCCTTTAATTTCCTTCTTTCCTCCTCCGTCTTACATCCTACAATGATCTTTCTGTCTTTTGCCTTCCTAATGTTTTCTACTACTATGCCACCTTCCTTTGCTCTCACCGCTTTCCTTATTTTCTCCAACACTTCCTCTCCTGTATCCATTTCGTCCTTCGATGTTATCACAACTGAGAGCAGAGACTTTTGTTGTGCAGGGCTTTTCCTCTCCTGTGTTACTGCCCTAGCATAGGTATATTGCTGCTGCTGTGTTTTTTCTTGTCGGCCATGGTATTTCTCCAGTGTATTCTGTAGCTCCTGCATTTTTACATTATTTTCCCTAATTAACTTTGCATGATTTTCGATCTTATCCACTAATTCAGCACATTCCTTAGTCCGTTCTTTGCCCTTTTCCGTGCCATCATCTATCGTTTTATCTTCTGCTGCCTTCTTCTCTTTACTTTCCAACTCCTTGATTATTTGGTACAGCCTGTCGACCGCTTGCGTCACTGCCTCTTTTATCTCTGTCTTTGTGTTTCTAGAAAGGCCAAGATTTACTTTGGCCTTAGTCACACAAGCCCTTGCCTCAGCCAGTTTTGTGCTATACTTTGGGGGACTTGTCGAGTCTGTGAGGTCTGTAGGGTCTTTTCGGGTCACCACTTTGTTAGTTTCTTTAGTAAAAACGATTCTTTTTACTGGCCCTTTTGTCTTTTCTGGGGTACGGATGCGAGCGGGTTTTGCTTCCACTCTTCCTTGTTCCCAGTCGCCGATACTCCTTCTTACGTTAGATGTGTTTTCAGGTGAGGAGTCACTCCGTGGCGAGGGTACCCGGTCACGGTGTGAGGCTGCGGCGCGGTCGACCTTCCTGTCCGGTGTTCTAATGCCGAACATCCTTCGGTGTGTCAGGGGTGAGTATTACTGTTTAGTTTAATTTAATTCTAGATTTTCTGGGTCAAGAGACCCAGCGTGTCCTGATTTGGGTCAATAAACCCCGTCACACCTAACTTAACCTAACACTGGGGGCAATAACCCGCTCAGTGTGTGTATAACTAAAACTAATTATTGAGGGTAATAACCCCGTCAATAATACTAATACTACTTAAAACTAATATTGCCGGCAATAAGCCCAGTCAATATGTCCGTCGGCTAAATTCGACTTGACTAGTTTTCTTATCTATTTACAGCTCTAAGTGTTAGCCTAGTTAAAATAAAATGAAAATAAAAATAAAATAAATAATAATTTAAAATTAATAAATCCAAAAATTATAAAATAATTAAAATCTCAAAATTTTCAAATCCTCCAACTCTCAAAATGTTAAAATGTAAAATATAAAATAGTTAAAAGACTAAAAATAAAATTTAAAAATTTAAAAAATTTTTCAAAGTTAAGTTTGAAAATCCAAAAAATCCAAAATTCCCTGGAATTCCGGAAAACCCAAAATCCCAAGCAATTGAGGATCAAGAATTTAAAAACCCAAATTCTCAAAATTTCAAATTTCTAAAAGTCAAAGAATAAAATTTAATTACAATTGGAGTTTGGAAAATTTCAAATTAAAATTTAAAATCTGAAATTTAAAAATTTAAAAAAAATGTAAAAATTTAAAAGTTTAAAAAGTTAAAAATAATTAAAATTATAAAAATTTTTTAAAAATTTAAAACTTCAAAGATAATA
>NW_013531687.1:3949-5308 GCF_000836235.2 Papilio xuthus | reverse complement strand
CTGATGGAAGTCGGGGGGACCACCCCCGAAGAAACCGCCGACCGCCTCGCCGCCGCCCTGGTGGAGGCAGTAGGTAGCTGGGCGGACATCACCCGGCCGACCAAAATGGCCGTCCTCAGGGTCACCGGTCTGGATGACACGGTGACCACTGAGGAAGTGGCGGCCCAACTGGCATCGGTCGGCGGGTGTCCCCCCAGCTCCTTGAAGTTAGGCAACATCAGGCCGAGCTTCTGGGGCGGCGGTTCCGCCCTGGTCAAGTGCCCAGCGACTGCCGCTAAGGCAATCGTAAAGGCAGGACGAGTGGCCATCGGATGGACGATGGCCACCGTCAAAGCGGTGGAGGCCCAGCCACTCAGATGCTATAAGTGTATGATGCTGGGCCACACTCGCGCTCTATGCCCAGCGGAAGCAGAGAACGGGCGTCTCTGCTTCCGCTGCGGCAGTGAAGGGCACAAGTCGGCAGAGTGCGAGGCCCCCTGCAAATGCACCGTGTGTGCAACGACGGGGCGCCCACACTCACACGTGATGGGGGGTGCCAAGTGCACACCCCCGTCGGTGAAGGGCAAAGCCCCGTCGTCGAGCAGAGTGCCTCGCACTCAGCCTCAACCGCACGGCAGCCGCATGGCTGAGGAGGAAGAAATGCAGGTGTCTTAATGCCAAGACACCTGCATTTCGACATTCTACAGACGAACACCAACCACTCTGCCCGCGCACAGGACCTGCTGATGCAGTGCCTGGCAGAGTGGAGAATTGATGTTGCGGTCGTGGCTGAACCCTACTTTGTCCCCCCCCAACCCAGTTGGGCCGGGGACACAGAGGGTTCAGTCGCCATAGTGGTGCCGCCATCGAGCCCGCAACACCTCTCCCTCAGGGAGCGAGGAGCGGGCTACGTGGCGGTGAACTGGGGAGAAGTAGTACTCATTGGAGTCTACTTCTCCCCAAATAGGAACCTCCGCCAGTTCGAGAGGTTCCTGGATGGCCTGGAACCGGTGGTGCAGAGAGCATCACCGGCCCAGGTCATCGTGATGGGGGACCTCAACGCCAAGTGCGCAGCGTGGGGGTCCTCCATCACTGACCTGAAAGGGGCGCTTCTCCGGGACTGGGCCGTCATGATCGGCCTAGTTCCGGAGAACCAAGGCAACGCCAACACGTGCGTGCGCCGACAAGGGGGATCAGTCGTGGACGTTACGTTCGCGACCCCCGGCATCGGTGCACGCATATCGTGTTGGCGTGTCCTTGAGGAGGTGGAGACCCTGTCCGACCATCTATACATCCGGTTCAGGGTCTCCACCGCGCCCCAGGGGTCACAGGCCCGGACGGTGGCGGCAGGACGGCGAGGGGCTGAGGGCTTCCCAAAGT
>NW_013531687.1:1287-2445 GCF_000836235.2 Papilio xuthus | reverse complement strand
AGAGGAGGGCGGAAGCCGGGGCCACCCTGTTGGTCCGGAGGATCGAGGCACTCGGACTCCGCGTGGCACTCCACAAAACCGAGGCCCTTTGTTTCAAAGGACCGAGGTGGAGAGTGCCCGCGGGAGCGACCCTCCGGATCAACGGGGACGAGGTCGAGGTTAAGGCCCGGATCAAGTATCTTGGCCTTATCCTCGACGGGGGTTGGCGTTTCGGAGATCACTTCCGGACGCTAACCCCCCGACTCGTCGGCGCGGCTTCCGCCCTCGCCAGGCTCCTCCCGAACCTGAGAGGTCCGGGCGTGCAGGTCAGACGCCTGTACGCCATGGTCGTCCGCAGTATGGCCCTGTACGGCGCGCCGATATGGGCAGAAGCCCTCGACGCGCCGAACAGGGCCCTCCTCCGCAGGCCGCAGCGCATCGTCGCGGTGCGCGCATGCATGGCCTACCGTACGGTGGGCCATGCAGCGGCCTGCGCTTTGGCCGGCACTCCCCCATGGGAGATAGAAGCGGGTGTGCTGGCCGAAGCGTACCGGGAGCGGGTCGAGCAAAGAGCCAGTGGCGAACCGCTCGCCCCAGAAGAGCTCGCCCGCTCCCGGGCGAGGAGGAAGCGGACGACCATAGAGCTGTGGGCCAATAGCCTAGCGGGCGCCGAATACGGCACCCGCACCATAGAGGCTATACGCCCACAGCTCTCGGACTGGTGCGGGAGGCGCCACGGCGCGTTAAGTTACAGACTTACACAGATCTTAACAGGTCACGGCTGCTTCGGGCGCTACCTATTCCGGATACGAAGAGAGGAAAGGATGTCGTGCCATGAGTGCGGCGCTGATGAGGACACCGCGCAACACACCCTTCAGGTGTGTACAGCGTGGTCCGAAGAGCGCCGCACTCTGGTAGCGGCAATCGGAGATGACCTCTCACTCCCAGGCGTAATTCGCGCCATGCTGGGCAGTGAGGGGTCATGGGAGGCAGTTTCCTCCTTCTGCGAAACTATAATTTCGCAGAAGGAGGAAAGAGAGCGAGAGCGCGAGGATAACCCCCTCGCGCCCCCGCTCAGACGCAAGAGAGTGGGGAGAAGGAGGCGACAATTTGCCGCCGCCCTTCCCCCCACCAACCATGCGTGAGGAGGAGGCCCCTTCAGGGCGATAACGCAGGCGG
>NW_013531687.1:0-1216 GCF_000836235.2 Papilio xuthus | reverse complement strand
ACAGGCCCGAGCCGGCAGCCCAGCGCGCCCCGGATGGCCCAGTGCCAGGTACGAGTGGGCAAGCTTCGGGCAGTGCCTCGGGCAAGGCCGCGGGCAAGGCCGTAGGGAAAGCCCCGAATAGACGGTCTAGGGCGAAGGCAAAGACGGTGGAGTCCCAGGCCCAGCCCCAACCGTTGACGGCAGAGCCTGCGACGCAGCAGCAGCAGCAGCAGCAGCCCAAAGAACTGCCGTGGAGCGAGGTGGTTCGAAAAGGGCTTAGAAGAGGGAAGAAGGCAGACCGAACCCGGGCTCCTGCCAACCCTAATGCCCAGAGGAGGAGGGCACCACGAACGCCGACGGTCAGCGAACCAAGGACCGCCGCTGTAGTGGTGACCATAACGCCAGAGGGTTTTGCAAAAGGCCACACCTACGATAGTGTCATCGCGGAGGCCAAACGCAAAATCAAACTGCAGGACATTGGCATCACGACCGGCGTGCGGTTCCGGGTGTGTGCCACTGGTGCACGACGATTCGAGGTGATGGGCTCGGAGAACGGTCCGCAGGCGGACGCGCTGGCGCAGAGACTGACCCAGACCTTCGACGGGAGCCTGGTCCGCATCTCCAGACCGGCCAAGACGGTGGAGATCAAAGTCTCGGGCTTCGACGACTCAGCCACCGTTGAGGAAATCCTGGTCGCAGTAGCCGAAGCGGGGAGCTGCCCGAAAGAAAGCCTCCGGTGCACCGGGTTGATCCACGACAGATTCCGGGTGGGACACGCCTGGATTGAGTGCCCGGTCGCAACGGCGAAGAAGGTCGTCGCAGCTGGTCGCGTCACCATGTCTTGGGTGTCTGCCAGCGTTAAGATGATGGAGCCTCGTCCGCTGCGCTGTTACCGTTGCCTCCAGAAGGGGCACGTAAGAGCGCAGTGCAACGCCGACGTCGACCGAAGCAACCAGTGCTTCCGGTGTGGGGTGGATGGCCACAAGTTCAGGGAGTGCACGGCGGACCCGCATTGCACCATCTGCGCTGCGGCCAAGTTACCGGCGGACCACAGACTGGGTGGCAAGGGTTGCTCCGCACCAGCCCCCAAGATTTCCAGGAGGGTGAACGCAAGCCAGCCTCAACCAGCACGACTGGCGTCAGCAGAGGATGCCATGGAAACGGAGGAAGCGGGCAGCAGCACCAATGGCCTTCAAGATCCTGCAGGTAAATCTTAACCACTGCGCCCGGGCCCAGG
>NW_013531681.1:0-972 GCF_000836235.2 Papilio xuthus | reverse complement strand
CTTTATCAAATTGTTGTTAAAGAGAAATACTTTTTAAAGGAAATATAAAATGCTATTTCTACTAGGGGTAACAGGACACATAATTATTCTCTTGATATGCGTTTTAATTGAAAACAATTCGATAAATTTTAAAATACGTGTGACTATTAAAAATAAATTACCTTAAGACAGGTCATATACAAAGCAGTAAATTATATTTCAACGAGATTATGTAAACAAGCCTTTAATTTAATGAACATCACACTTTTTGTAAATATCTGGTCTTAAGCTAAAATAATATTAACTACTAAGATATAGACGTTCAATTACTTAGAAAAAATTCTTCTTAATATACCACTTTCAAGGAACCACTTCTATAAGGGTAGAGTTACAATAACAACATGAGAATATAGAGAGGTATATAAACAAGCTTTAAATAATTTAATGATGCTTATAGATTTAAAACTGACTTCGAACTAGATTAATGAAATTATTAAATTGACATCCATAACATCCATAGAAATTCATGGTAGTATCGTAAAAAAGCTTTAATTCCTCGTATTGTTTGTATTCAGCATCATTAAACTTGAGAAATATTACATGCTGAAATATAAATATCCTTGATATATGTTTACAATATAAATGATCATCGTTTCTAAGGCATATACTTTGATTCTTATTATATTCTATTCTTTTCTGTAATAATACTCTCTGTGTAAATTTAAATTCTAAAATGAAAAAATTTAAATCTGGATGTTCAGAAATAATAAGTTCTTGTAAATTTGCCACTCTGATAAAGTCAAGTTGGTTCTTCGAGGTGCAGGAAAGAGCTTTAAATATAAATAATAAAATGAAAATTCTGTTTTCATTTATGCTTTCTTTGTTATTAGTAATGAATAATCTTAACAGACGAACTATGATTATGGTTTTTATAGATGGGTTTATGACTAGGACATAACCTAAAGCCAGTATTTCTGGTACTATAGTAATATA
>NW_013531680.1:0-1627 GCF_000836235.2 Papilio xuthus | reverse complement strand
TTACTAAGTGACATAGCATATATAAATAGATTTTTTTAAATTCCACTTGAAAATTATAAAAAAAAATATTTATATTTTTGTATGTAACGAATAAACTCAAAAACTACTAAACTGATATCAAAAATTATTTCACCATCTCAAAGGTACATTATTACTAAGTGACATAGCATATATAAATAGATTTTTTTAATTCCACTTGAAAATTATAAAAAAAAAATATTTATATTTTTGTATGTAACTAATAAACTCAAAAACTACTAAAATGATATCAAAAATTCTTTCACCATCTTAAAACTACATTATTACTAAGTGACATAGCATATATAAATAGATGTTTTTTTTAATTCCACTTGAAAACGATTAAAAAGAAAAATGTATATTTTTGTATGTAACGAATAAACTCAAAAACTACTAAACTGATATCAAAAATTCTTTCACCATTAGAAACATAGTGACGTAGGATATATTATAACTAGATTTTTTTAAGTATTTATCTGGTATGTTTTCAGATTATCTAATAACTAGACATTTGTATGAAGACGCGCGACGTCATTCTCCAGGCGCACTCACAGATCTACGCTCAGCGTTAGTTAATAATACTATATTTGCAACATTAGCTGCAAGACATGGCTTCCATAAGTATGTATATTTGTTTTATTCGTAACTAAGTCCCCACTGAGGGTAGTGTGTACCCTAAGTGAGAGTATGTGATAGTGAATGCTGGTCCAGTGCAAGACTTCACACATTTGACTTTCTCAGATATGTGCAGCATCACGATGTTTTCCTTCACAGTAACAACATACGATAAATGTACATATGTAATAACACATTGATATATGACGGGATTCGAACTCAAGACCTGCAGATTGCAAGTCAAGTGCTTGATCTCTGAGCCACCGACACTCATATTACCATCACCCCTACTACCCCCTTTTAATGTCATTCCTTATTGTAATAAGAGTAGGGGACAAATAAAAAAAATATTTGGTTACTGGACTCTTTGATTTCAGATACTTTAGACACATGTCGCCCGGATTGAATGAAGTTTTGACGAAATATGTGAAAATACAAGAAGAAAATGGACATTCTATAAGCGAAGAGGTAAATGTAAATATACTAACTGTCGCCTGCGGCTACGTCTGTGCGAAATTGAACAGAAAAATTACCATATGTGTACACATACCAAATTTCATTAAGATCCGTTCACGCGTTCTGGAGATATCTTCATACATCCATCCATCTAAACATTCGTATTTATAATTAGTAATTAGTAAGATCTATAAATACAGACATAACTTATCAAGCCAAATATTGCGTTTTTTTTACTCTGGTTTATCCAAGTTTCACTTAATGGACAAGTTCTAGATGAGAGGATGCATGGAAAGGGAAGACATTACTTTTCTGTGCATCCTCTCCTCCGTCGATGAAAGGTAGACAACGTATATGCAATTGCGTATGTCTATGGGCAACGGTCACTTCGCTATTTCAGCGATTTCAGGTGACAGGTCGCTCGTTTGTCACCTTTTAATATAAAAAATTAAATTAAATTTCCGTTTTAAATAAATTTTTTATGTGTTTCAGCATTATTTAATTCATGAAGACGAAATGGAACAAGCAGAAGATGTGG
>NW_013531678.1:0-1037 GCF_000836235.2 Papilio xuthus | reverse complement strand
TTATTTTAACCTATATATTTATATTTATTCTTATTATAGCATTCCTATCTAATTCTATCTTATTTCAATTTTACTTTATTTTAGTTTTATTTTATTTGTAATTTTATTTCTATTCTTATTTTATTTTATTTTTAATTTTATTTTTATTTTTATTTTTATTTTTATTTTTATTTTTATTTTTATTTTTATTTTTATTTTTATTTTTATTTTTATTTTTATTTTTATTTTTATTTTTATTTTTATTTTTATTTTTATTTTTATTTCTATTTTTATTTATATTTTTATTTTTATTTTTTATTTTTATTTTTATTTTTATTTTTATTTTTACTTTTATTTTTATTTTTATTTTTATTTTTATTTTTATTTTTATTTTTATTTTTATTTTTATTTTATTTTTATTTTTATTTTTATTTTTATTTTTATTTTTATTTTTATTTTTATTTTTATTTTTATTTTTATTTTTATTTTTATTTTTATTTTATTTTTATTTTTATTTTTATTTTTATTTTATTTTTATTCTTAATTTTATTTTTATTTTATTTTATTTTTATTTTATTTTTAATTTTAATTTTATTTTTATTTTATTCTTATTTTTATTTTATTTTTATTTTTATTTTTATTTTTATTTTTATTTTTATTTTTATTTTTATTTTTATTTTTATTTTTATTTTTATTTTTATTTTTATTTTATTTTTATTTTTATTTTTATTTTTATTTTTATTTTTATTTTTATTTTTATTTTTATTTTTATTTTATTTTTATTTTTATCCTAATTTTATTTTTATTTTTAATTTTATTTTAATTTTATCTTATTTTATTTTATTTTATTTTAATTTTATTTTATTTTATTTTATTCTAAAAATATTTTCTACTTTACTTATAATTCCAAACTGCTATTCAGGTTTAATCACATAGACTGATCAGACTCCCAACTATCTAAAAAATATATATTGATTGTGGCTTTTGCCCTCTATATTAGATATAAGTTTTTAATTGACGAGGCTTTTGCCCGACAAATTTATTATTAGATATAAGTT
>NW_013531673.1:4428-6034 GCF_000836235.2 Papilio xuthus | reverse complement strand
ACAGATTAGATTACATTACAGATTAGTTGAGATTACAGATTAGATTACATTACATTACAGATTAGTTGAGGTTACAGATTAGATTACATTACATTACAGATTAGATTACATAACATTACAGATAAGTTGCGATTACAGATTAGATTACATTACAGATTAGAATAGATTAGATAACATTACAGATTAGATTACATTACAGATTACATTACATTACAGATTAGGTTACATTACAGATAAGATTACATTACAGATTAGATTACATTACATTACAGATTAGATTACAATACATTACAGATTACATTACATTACAGATACGATTACATTACATTACAGATTAGATTACATATTAGATTAGATTACATTACAGATTAGATTAGGTTACATAACAGATTAGATTACATTACATTACAGATTAGTTGAGATTACAGATTAGATTACATTACATTACAGATTACATTACATTACAGATGACATTACATTACAGATTAGATTAGGTTAGATTACATTACATCACAGTTTAAATTACATTACAGATTAGATTACATTATATATTAGATTACATATTAGATTAGGTTACATTACAGATTAGATTACATTACAGATTAGATTACATTACATTTCAGATTAGATTACATAACAGATTAGATTACATTACAGATTAGATTACATAACAGATTAGATTACATTACAGATTAGATTACATTACAGATTGTATTAAATTACAGATTAGATTAGATTAGGTTACATTACAGATTAGATTAAATAACAGATTAGATTACATTACAGATAAGATTACATTACAGATTGTATTAAATTACAGATAAGATTAGATTAAGTTACATTACAGATTAGATTAAATTACAGATTAGATTAGATTACATTACAGATTAGATTAGGTTACATTACAGATTAGATTACATTACAGTACAGATTACATTACATATTAGATTAGATTACATTACAGATTATATTAAATTACAGATTAGATTACATTATAGATAAGATTAGGTTACATTAAGAATTGGATTAGATTAGGTTACATTACAGATTAGATTACATTACAGATTACATTACATTACAGATTAGATTACATTACAGATTACATTACATTACAGATTAGATTACATTACAGATTAGATCAGGTTACATTGCAGATTAGATAAGATTTCAGATAAGATTACATTACAGATTAGATTACATTACAGATTAGATTAGGTTACATTACAGATTAGATTACATTACAGATTATATTAAATTACAGATTAGATTACATTATAGATTAGATTAGGTTACATTAAGAATTGGATTAGATTAGGTTACATTACAGATTAGATTGGGTTACATTACAGATTAGATTACATTACAGATTAGGTTACATTACAGATTAGATTACATTACAGATTATATTAAATTACAGATTAGATTAGATTACATTATACATTAGATTAGGTTACATTAAGAATTGGATTAGATTAGGTTACATTACAGATCTGATTAGGTTACATTACAGATTAGTTGAGATTGCAGATTAGATTACATTACATTACAGATTAGATTACATAACAGATTAGATTACATTACAGATTAGTTGAGATTACAGATTAGA
>NW_013531673.1:0-3966 GCF_000836235.2 Papilio xuthus | reverse complement strand
ATTACATTACATTACAGATTACATTACATTACAGATGACATTACATTACAGATTAGATTAGGTTAGATTACATTACATCACAGTTTAAATTACATTACAGATTAGATTACATTACATATTAGATTACATATTAGATTAGGTTACATTACAGATTAGATTACATTTCAGATTATATTAAATTACAGATTAGATTAGATTACATTATACATTAGATTAGGTTACATTAAGAATTGGATTAGATTAGGTTACATTACAGATTAGTTGAGATTGCAGATTAGATTACATTACATTACAGATTAGATTACATAACAGATTAGATTACATTACAGATTAGTTGAGATTACAGATTAGATTACATTACATTACAGATTAGATTACATAACAGATTAGATTACATTACATTACAGATTAGATTACATAACAGATTAGATTACATTACATCACAGATTAGTTGAGATTACAGATTAGATTACATTACAGATTACATTACAGATTAGAATAGATTAGATAACATTACAGATTAGATTACATTACAGATTACATTACATTACAGATTAGATTAGGTTACATTACAGATAAGATTACATTACAGATTAGATTACATTAAATTACAGATTAAATTACATTACATTACAGATTAGATTACATTACAGATTAGATTACATATTAGATTAGATTACATATTAGATTAGATTACATATTAGATTAGATTACATTACAGATTAGATTACATATTAGATTAGATTACATTACAGATTAGATTAGGTTACATAACAGATTAGATTACATTACATTACAGATTACATTACATATTAGATTACATATTAGATTAGGTTACATTACAGATTAGATTAGATTAGGTTACATCACAGATTAGATTACATTATAGATTAGATTAGATTACATTACAGATTAGATTAGATTACATTACATTACAGATTAGATTACATTACATTACAGATTAGATTACATTACAGATTATATTAGATTACATTACAGATTAGATTAGATTACATTACATATTAGATTACATTACAGATTAGATTAGATTACATTACAGATTAGATTACATTACAGATTGTATTAAATTACAGATTAGCTTAGGTTACATTACAGATTAGATTACATTACAGATTAGATTACATTACAGATTAGATTACATTACATTACAGATTAGATTACATTACAGATTAGATTAGATTACATTACAGATTAGATTACATTACAGATTGTATTAAATTACAGATTAGATTACATTACAGATTAGATTACATATTAGATTAGATAACATATTAGATTAGATTACATATTAGATTAGATTACATTACAGATTAGATTACATATTAGATTAGATTACATTACAGATTAGATTAGGTTACATAACAGATTAGATTACATTACATTACAGATTACATTGCATATTAGATTACATATTAGATTAGGTTACATTACAGATTGTATTAAATTACAGATTAGATTAGATTAGGTTACATCACAGATTAAATTACATTACAGATTAGATCACATTACAGATTACATTACATTACAGATTATATTAAATTACAGATTAGATTAGATTAGGTTACATTACAGATTAGATTACATTACAGATTACATTACATTACAGATTACATTACATTACAGATAAGATTACATTACATTACAGATTAGATTACATAACAGATTAGATTACATTACAGATTAGATTACATTACAGATTAGATTACATATTAGATTAGATTACATATTAGATTAGATTAGATTACATTACAGATTATATTAAATTACAGATTAGATTAGATTACATTACAGATTAGATTACATATTAGATTATGTAAGATTACATTACATCACAGATTAAATTACATTACAGATTAGATTACATTATAGATTAGATTAGATTACATTACAGATTAGATTAGATTACATTACATTACAGATTAGATTACATATTAGATTAGGTTACATTACAGATTAGATTACATTACATTACAGATTAGATTACATTACAGATTAGATTAGATTACATTACAGATTAGATTAGATTACATTACATATTAGATTACATTACAGATTAGATTAGATTACATTACAGATTAGATTACATTACAGATTGTATTAAATTACAGATTAGCTTAGGTTACATTACAGATTAGATTACATTACAGATTAGATTACATTACAGATTAGATTACATTACAGATTAGATTACATTACATTACAGATTACATTACATTACAGATTAGATTACATTACAGATTAGATTACATTACAGATTAGATTACATTACCGATTAGATTACATTACATTACAGATTAGATTAGATTACATTACAGATTAGATTAGATTACATTACAGATAAGATTACATTACAGATTAGATTATGTTAGATTACATTACATCACAGATTAAATTACATTACAGATTAGATTACATAACAGATTAGATTACATTACAGATTAAATTAAATTACAGATTAGATTAGATTAGGTTACATTACAGATTAGATTACATTACAGATTACATTACATTACAGATTACATTACATTACAGATTACATTACATTACAGATTACATTACATTACAGATTAGATTAGATTACATTACAGATAAGATTACATTACATTACAGATTAGATTACATTACATTAGGTTACATTACAGATAAGATTACATTACAGTTAAGATTATATTACAGATTAGATTACATAACAGATTAGATTACATAACAGATTAGATTACATTACAGATTACAGATTAGATTACATTACATTACAGATTAGATTACAATACATTACAGATTACATTAAATTAAGGATTAGATTACATTACAGATTAGATTACATAACAGATTAGATTACATAACAGATTAGATTACATAACAGATTAGATTACATTACAGATTAGATTACATTACAGATTAGATTACATTACAGATTAGATTACATAACAGATTAGATTACATTACAGATTAGATTACATTACAGATTAGATTAGATTACATTACAGATTATATTAAATTACAGATTAGATTAGATTACATTACAGATTAGATTACATATTAGATTATTTTAGATTACATTACATCACAGATTAAATTACATTACAGATTAGATTACATTACAGATTAGATTACATTATAGATTAGATTACATTACAGATTAGATTAGATTACATTACAGATTAGATTACATTACAGATTAGATTAGATTACATTACAGATTAGATTACATATTAGATTATGTTAGATTACATTACATCACAGATTAAATTACATTACAGATTAGATTACATTACAGATTAGATTACATTATAGATTAGATTACATTACAGATTAGATTAGATTACATTACAGATTAGATTACATTACAGATTAGATTACATTACAGATTAGATTATATTACAGATTAGATTACATTACAGATTAGATTACATTACAGATTAGATTAGATTAAGAAGAAGAAGAAGGTCGGGAAGCTACTGGAATGTGTGCTGGCTTCCCGAGTCATCCAGCGCCTAGCGAGGGATGGGCCGCAGCTCTCCGTGAATCAATTCGGGTTCCGGTCGGGACGATCCACAATGGACGCCCTAGCCGCCCTGAGGAGGTTCTCCGAGGAAGCGGCCCAGAGGGGGCAGGGAGCGATAGCGGTGTCACGTGCCCTCACGGTGTCATTCATCATATTAGTTAGAAGTAAGAAAAGTTTTATTATATAAATCAAACAAATAAAAATAAAAATGTTGGTTGAAATGATGAATTGATAAAATTATCATTCATTGTGCATTCACAAACGGAAAAGGTTATTTTCTACATTCAGCAGATTAATAAATATTTTGATGGCGAAGTTAAATTATTTCGTAGTTAATCTCGCAACATGGTAGTCAAATGGACAGTTCTACGTTGGTTTAAATGGTCATTTTATCAATATAATTAACATTAAGTACCGTTTCATTAATTCAAACGTAGTTT
>NW_013531672.1:0-3316 GCF_000836235.2 Papilio xuthus | reverse complement strand
ACTACAAAAAGAACGGGGATCTCTTTGATCCGCTGCCCACTCCGACAAGGGCTCACAACACTCTATTATGTCTTGCAAAATTACTTGCCTGTCCACTTTGATGTTTTCTTCTTATTTTTATGTGTTAAGACACTTTTAGATGATTGATTTAAAACAGAAATCTGTTTAGAATTAGAAAATAAGTGCTCGGTAAAAGATTATTTTTCGACAAATATTATATGTTTCAAGTATTATATGTTTTTCGTCAAATATTTAATTTTAAATTTATAAATGGAACACAGTAGAGTACAAAGTTTAAATAATTAGTTTTCTTTATTGAAATGAGTACTTTAGATACCGAAATATTACGTATTTCAGTATTCGATGTTTTAAAAACGAAAAAGACGGTTTTACGTTTATGTTATTAACTTGACATTGTATGAGAATTGAGTAAACATTTTCCGTTCCCGATCAGGACAATGTTATAATTGGTGCTGCGACGTCGACTAGGAAATGCTTTTAAGTGAATGAATATTTTACAATACACCAGCCCTTCTGTTTGGTTTGTTATTGAGAAGCACTTTGGTACGTTACATTTTAGAACTTGATCGCTTAACAAAGTTTGATATTGTGAACATGTGTCACTATGTAAAAATACTTCTATTGAAGAGTCCGAAACTAAAATTTAAAAAATATATATTATATTACTTCTTTTCATTGTAAATTAACAAAAAAATTATTGTATAATATTATTTTAGAACAGCAATAAAGGCTTATTTTATTTTATTTATTTATAACAATGCCAGTAGTAGTCGCGGCTGCAATTTTGTAACCGATGACCTACAAATATTGCTATATTTAAAAAAAAAAACTATTTTGTTATCGTCAATAACCCTTTAGATTTTAAAGGAAATTAAAATTGTCCCAGAAGGTGTAAAATTTTTAAGTTTTTAAAAAATGCCATTTATTTTTTTTAATACCCAGAGGGGAATTTTTATTTTATTTTTCTGGTGACCCTTGTGACCACCCCTATCATCCCCCTTCCTATGTACGTAACCTTTTGGGACACCCTATATATACTCAAAGTTTTTCTACATAATTGGGGCCAAACCATTTGATAATGCAGGCAGTAACAATTTCAACGCAAAGTAACAAATACTAAAATCTCAACATTTGGATACGATCGTTGACAGTTTAAGGGGACGCAAGTGACATTGACTCGACAATGCTTTTAGAGATTTGAATATTTTATCGTACATTCTAAAATTTTTTTTAATATTTATTTCAAAAAGATCAATTTAATAATGGACTATTAAATATAATTTTTTAAACAGGGAGAGATTAAAAATAAAAAAAAGTATTTTAAAAATTACTGTTTGACTGGACTTCTTTACTTACAATTTGAGAACAATAATATCACAACATTCAAAATCGTGCATGATACCTGATTTTTTGCTGTCGAATGTAATTCGTTACAAAAAAAACATGAAAGTCATAAGCTACTCGTAAAACAGCTTTATATTATATCGATGAAACAACGCTCTATTTTGTTTTTTTTTATTATATGTATACCGGAGTAACTGATAATTGTTAAATGCTAAAAAGTCGTGAGTGTGGGTTTTGTAATTTTGTGGACTGAATATACCTATCTGAATATCGGTGGCCACGATACAGGCATTGCCTAGTGTGGGCATCACTAGATTATCCAAATTAACCATAAATGGTAACTTAAGTCTAATTTAATTTCTTAGTTATGTGCAATTTTATTATGTTAGTTATTGTTTCTTGGTTTAATCTGTATTACCTTTAATAAAAACTTTTCTTTCTTTCTTTCTATGTATTACAATAATAATAAGAGTAAATAAGTATTAATTATTTACGAAGCATGACATTATTATTGACTGTAGTCATTCGCCTCCACTCTACACCACTCGGACTGAGAACAGTAAAACGCTTTCTCGATTTATTTATTGAAGCTATATTTTAATTCACAAACTCCTTTACACTCGCACCAATGGATATAACGAAAGAATTATATGGATGTTCTTAAAACATTATTGAGATAAAGATGATATATAATAAAGTAGCTATTGGAGTTTACAAAGAGATGAAAGCATGTCCACATTTTTATAATGATACAATCTACTGGAATAATGACATACAATGTTATCCACAAATATTGCATGCATAGTTCTACGTATGCATAATCTTAATAATAAATGCGAATTTTTTGATAGATGGATGTTTGTATGAAGGTATCTCCAGAATGGCTACGTGGATCTTACTGAAATTTGGCATACATGTAGAACATAGTCTGGAAGAACACGTAGGCTACTAATTAAGATTTTTTTTAATCCTAGCTGAAATCGCGGGCAAGAATTAGTCCGTCTTTATAAGAGTAAACATTTGTTTTAAAGTCATACCATTGTTCTAATACAAAAAAAATGTGATAGCAATATGTTTTTGTTTTGGAAGAGGAAACTTACATCAAGAATGTCAAACTTGTTAGAGCGTCTTTATCTCACGTCTGTAAGTAAGCGGTATTATGTTATGTTGCAGCAAAATGTCCCGCAACAGATGCGAGTCACGAATAACACCGCTGTTGCGCGTAACGACCAGATGATATTGTACAGAAGAGACTGGAATATATTATGAAGAGAAAAAGTAAATGTAATCTTACTTATATTGTAAATGCGAATGTTTAGATGGATGATTGATATCTCCGGAACGTCTTAACGGATTTTGAAGAAATTTGGCACATAAAAAAATAGTCTGGAAGAACATATAGGCTAATTACTCTATAAAACTAGGAACTAAACTATACTCTATAAAACTAGGAACTCAATGTTGTATTCATTTGAATAGGATACAACCCGTTTTTAATAATAAATTTCAATTCGCAGGGTGAGTGTTTAACAAATGAACTAGATAATTTATCAGATCCACAGTGTTTTAGAATAACCGACCCCTCACTTTGCACTACCATACTGCGTTGTAAACGAGGAGTACCAAATTCCTTAAGTATATTGACCGTTAACATAAGAAGTGTTAATCATAATTTTGACCAGTTTCTAGTATTCATAACGCAACTGAACATTGATATAGACATTATTGTTCTCACAGAGTGTTGGCTGGATGAAAATACTGTTCCGCCTACTATTGAAAATTATTCAGGACATAGGACTAAAATGTTAATTAACCAAAATGATGGAGTGATCGTATATGTCAGAAATAACATAAACAGTACTATTTATGAACCTAATGCGTCTGATGGTAATTTTTTACTACTCAATATTGGAAATGATGCTACCGTAGTTTGTACGTATAGGCCACCAAG
>NW_013531668.1:0-530 GCF_000836235.2 Papilio xuthus | reverse complement strand
TGCAATCAGTTTTACAAATGTTTCAACGGAGCACCAGTTGCCATGAGTTGTCCTGGCGATCTGCTTTACAACCCCTATTTGGAACGATGCGACTGGCCAAATGCAGTTAACTGTGGAGACAGAGTAATCCCAGAAGACTGCGAAACTGAAGGAGGTGGCAATGGAAATGGTGATGGTAATGGCAACGGTGACGGAGGCTCCGGTGGTGGAGGCGGTGGTGGAAACGATGGCACTTGCAATTGTAATCCAGAAGAAGCACCCTCTATCTGCAGTAGACCAGGGTCGAACGGAGTCTTAATAGCTCACGAAAATTGTAATCAGTTTTACAAATGTTACAACGGAGCACCAGTTGCCATGAATTGTCCTGGGAATCTTCTCTACAATCCCCATTCAGAACAGTGCGATTGGCCAGATGCAGTTACCTGTGGCGACAGGGTGATCCCAGATGGCAACGAATCGGGAGGGGGTGACGGAAACGGCAACGGCAACGGAAACGGTAATGGTGATGGAGGCGCTGGTGGTGGAGGAGG
>NW_013531666.1:384-578 GCF_000836235.2 Papilio xuthus | reverse complement strand
CACATGTAATTAAACTCTATCGCCGTAGTTATTAGGTACTTTTTGATATTGCCTTGGACTAATGACTTTGACCGTTAAAGTACTTTTCTATTTCAAACAAAAATGAAGGAGATAAAGCGATGCTATTGGCATGAAATTTGTTTATTACTCATGTTTGTTAAACTTGTACCGGTAAAAATAACACTTTTACTTTT
>NW_013531666.1:0-241 GCF_000836235.2 Papilio xuthus | reverse complement strand
CTTGTACGTATAGTTTCCGCGCGTACCATTCTTAAAACCCGCAAAGACAATCCACGCTCCGCCCACTCACTTCACCCGCGATGGTCTGACATAATTGTTGTTAACTTTATTTAAATTTCTTTCTACCCGACAGCGAAAATTATAAAAAGAAAAATTGTCGAGCAAAATTTTACATAACCAAATTTTTACTGGTTATGAAAAAATAACCCCGTGATTGATAAAATAAAAAAAAAGTAGCCTG
>NW_013531659.1:0-1247 GCF_000836235.2 Papilio xuthus | reverse complement strand
ATTAAATAATTTTGGTACCATGTAATTAGACGTTCTTTCTCCATAGTAATTCTTTACCTTCGGCTGAACTAATTCTTTATCATTTACTCTTCGTGTATTATATTTATTTTTTACTAATATTTTACATTCGTCCTTGTAATAGTATTCTAATCCTAATAGATAATCAATCTTTTTATCTACTGGTAAAATTTTGCAAACGTGAAATAACTTATCATAATCTTTATTACACTCTTTCTTAACATTTTTACTAACTAGGAACTTAATCAGTCTTATTTGTAAATTTCTGATATTTTTTAAATATGTCTTAAACGTTCGTCCGTACACTATGAATCCGTAACTTAAAAGCGAGTCGGCAAGCGCGAAATATACTATTCTTAGCGTATGTCTGTTTAGCACTGGTTTTAAATGGTAAAACTTACATAACACTGATCTTAATCTCTTACAGATACAGTTAACATGTATTTTCCAGTTGAAATGATTATCAATATTAAGGCCTAAATACTTAAATTTATTTACATATTCTAGTTTAAGGCAGTTGCAGCTAGATTTAATGTTATGCAAACATTCATACGTGTGCCCTATTATACCGAAGTGTTGTGTATCAACGTGCCTAGCTCTCTGGTTATTTGGCGAGTATATATGCATACATTTTGTTTTTTCGGTATTTAATATTATCCCATTGTCATGCGCCCATTTACAGATACTTTCGAAGTCTTCTTGTATTTTTTGTGGCTGCGCGTAGATGGCGATGTCCATCCGCGGGTTTACGCGTGCCTCTATAGGTCCCATAGCGGTAATGCCGAAACAGACCGACTCATGGAGCAAGTCCAAACGGCTACAGATTCCGTTCTGGCACAGATCCCCTCCGCTGAAATCGTGGTACTTGGCGACTTCAACGCCCACCATGCCGATTGGCTTGGCTCTCGTACCACCGACCATGCGGGGAGATCTATCCACGACTTTGCCTTGTCTTATGATCTGACGCAGCTGGTCGCCGCGCCCACGCGAATCCCTGATGTGGCAGATCATACGCCTTCCCTGTTGGACCTTCTGCTGACCTCTCATCCGGACAGCTACCAGGTTTCTGTCGACGCCCCCTTGGGCTCGTCGGACCACTGCCTGATCCGGACCTCAGTGCCTATCTCGGGTTGCCCACGGTTTAAACCGAATGGCTTTCGCCGTGTGTGGCACTACAGGTCGGCAGACTGGGATGAGATGCGGTCCTTTTTTGCATCCTACCCATGGGA
>NW_013531657.1:0-2228 GCF_000836235.2 Papilio xuthus | reverse complement strand
CAGTTCACCACAGATAACTAGGAAAAGTCGTTAAATGCACAAAGTGAGACGAAATAAAAAAAAAAGCAGCCACCAAAGAGTTTAAATGTAATTTATTCTTCATAAAGTTTTATGAAGAAAAAGTTACATTGTTTGTTTTTGATATTTCATTGTTTATCATACATTGTCGTCCATTCTCATAATATAATTTGATTTATTTATGACTAGTGGCTGCCGCGACTCTGTCCATCTGGTATTAAAAAAAACTGAATTAGTAACCTATGTGTTACTGACTGTGTTCTACATCTAGGTCAAATTTAATCAAGATCCGTTGAGCTGTTCAGGAGATACCTTCAAACATCAATCTATCCATCTAAATATTCGCATTTATATTATAATATTAGTCAGATAGCAAGATTCATCATCATCAGCTCACTATATGTCCTCGCCGAGGGGCTCGTAGCCTACCCTAAGTTAGGGGTGAGTAGGCTATAGTCAACCACGCTGGCCCAATGCGGTTTGGTTAACTTCACACATATCTTTTGAATTTCTTCTCAGATATATGCAGATTGCATCACGATGTTTTCCTTCACCGTAAGAACGTCGGATAAATATACATATGTAAATCGAAAAACACATTGGAATATGGCGGGATTCGAACCCGGGACCTGCAGATTGCAAGTCAAGTGCTTAAACCCCTGAGCTACCGACGCTCTTATAGAGACTACGAGATAGTAAGATTATATTACTAATATTAGTAAGAAAGTATGAACCTAAATATAAATACAAAATTATTTTATCCCATTTCATTTTATATCTATTAGTTTTTCGAGGTGTTCTCTTTTTACTAATTATTTCGATTCGTTTAACTTTGTGTTTTTCATTGAGCTTCATGTAAATTGCACAAAGGCGATGAGTTGTCTGCATGTGACACAGTTGTAATTGAAAAATTTGCGCACAGTTATAATCCAGTGACATTTCAAAGGGAAAAAATTGGTTATTATTTTTTTTTGGTGAACGTTTTATCCTTTTGAAAAGTATTTTCAATTTACTGAAAATCAATTAAGATCTTTATTCAATAGTTGATTTCACGAGATATCGATACTTCATTATTTGACTTATAATTTTTTATAGCATACTAAAACTTTTAAAAGCGTCAATAGCCTAATGGTTAAGGGTACGGATTTCCGATCACGAGGTCGGGGGTTCGAATCCCGCCATTCGACTATTGTCGTAAACCATATCTTAGCACAAGCCTAGAGCTTAGTTGGAATGGTTAAAGAAATATTAGTAAATTTACAAAAAAAACTGCTAATATTTAAAAAAAAAAACTAGCTGTCGCAAGCGACTTCGTCCGCGTGGAATTAAATTAAAAACAAACATAATTAGTAGCCTATGTATTCTTCCAGACTATGTTCTATATGTATACCAAAATTCAACGAAATCCGTTCAGCTGTTTTGGAGATATCTTCAAACAAACATCCGTCCATCCATCCATCTAAACATTCGCATTTATAATATTAGTAAGATTAATTATAGTATGTGTTTAGTGTCTCTATGCCTTTACTTACTTGTAAATTCATATTAGTAGTTGCACGAACACCTCCCCAATATAAACTTAGGTAAATCAACTTATGTAGTTCTTGAAATAATAATTCCAGTTAAAGTTGTCTCCTCGACGCAAACTTGACTGGAAAATTAATACAAAATGCCTTAAGTTTTGCTATCACATTAATTTTGACGAAACAAGTCATAAGTTTTAATAAATTATATTGTGATCCAGTTAGATGCAAGTTTGTTTCTTCTTCTTGAGGTGCTCCTACTAACGAAGATTGGCGATCAGTTGTCCATTTTTTTAATTAAAATTGCTTGTAGTTTTAATGATTTTCATGATTTTAATGAGTGATAATGATTTTGTTCAGTCATTAAAAAAATCTCATTAATAACTTTTTTAATCCTTGCTCATTTATGTCGTCATCTACTTTTCATGTTAAAGTATGTAAATTAGTAGTAAATAGTAAATTAGTGTAGTAAGTAAATTATAAAACAAAATCTGAACAAAAAAAAATGTTCTGTACGTAAGCCAAATATCATCGAGATCCGTTCAGCCGTTCAGAAGCTTCAAACAAACATCCATCCATCCTTCTAAACATTTATAATATTAGTGACATAAGGAGTAAGATGTTAGTAAGATTTAAACAAGTAAGACAACAAAGTGATCCTATAAGGGTTCCGTTTTTTTCCTATGA
>NW_013531655.1:0-1402 GCF_000836235.2 Papilio xuthus | reverse complement strand
AAAAGCTAAAAGATAAGGATAGGAAGAATATTAAAGTATGTGGTCTAAAATTATAAACTATGTTTTAATAAACGAGATGATCATTTAAAACAGATAAATGTAAGAATTTAAACTGAAAAAGAAAAATTTATTGAATAAAGAAAATCTCTTAAAAGTCAGACGGCCAAAACATTAACGGCCAAAGTTCGAGATTCATTAATCCATACCAACCAGCTTCTTTTTGGCACTAATCCAAATTCTCATCTTTATTCTTTCAAATCGACACCCAGACTACATTTTTCATGATCTCCCAACATTCTTACCATGATAATTCTAATTATAACTTCTAATCCTACCTTCACCAGCACCTTAATCAATTTTAGTTTAGTCATTTCAGTAATTCAATCATCATATTTTTGGGTTAAGAAATTTTTTAATTTGACATTTGTTTTGAATTTTGAAAATTTATCAAGAACAAAGGAGAAGAAAAAAATATCAAAAATATAACAGATCGATAGTATTAGGAATTAATAATTTGTCCTAGACGCTATAAAGGTAGGCAGCATTAAAAAATGGAAAATACAAGCCAATTTTTATTTTAAACATTGTGTTATTATTACAAGTGAAAATTTATAAGGATAGATAAGAGAAGGAAATAAAATGGTAGATTAAAAGAGTTGAGTAATTACAGGAAATATAAAGTATATAAACTTATTTATTGAATAATTAGTTGTTACTTCAGTGTCATTAAGTATCAGCCAGAAATTCAGTTGTCATTCGGTATCCTTCAGAGATTTAGTTATCATATAGTATAAACCAGAGATTCAGTTGTCATTCCGTATCAGCCAGAGTGCCAATTTTCATTGACTAACATCCAGATTATATATCGACCTTTAGTTCTTATAGGTAACGAAGCTTTTTTTGCGATTTTGGGATTAAAAAAATAAAAAATTGTAACAATCCTTATATTAAAACTAAAATAAATAGATAAAAATGTATTGGATTGGTACGAACAATTAAAGAAACTTTATTTGAAAGATTTTTTTAAAATCTTGACTTTTTACTAACAACAAGTAAAAAACGAGCTAAGTATCCAAAAACGTACATACTCGGTTTAATTAATGATTAACACATAGAGTATTTGATGACACAAAATAAATATGTATCTTAGTTGGCTCCAAAAATTCACAGAAATTTAATTAAATATAAAAAAAAACAACAAAGACGAAATTAACAAAATGTTTTTATGATTTTAAGCAGTTTTGAATCTCTTTTATGATTTAATGAGACATATTTAATGTTTCTTAATAGAAAAACTGAGTTTTCACAAATACTTCTCTTAAAGCTTTGGACGGTTCTTATGTGAACACCCTTTTTTCCCAGAAACGGTAGTGGTAATTTTTTTAAAAAAATGGAGGGGTAA
>NW_013531652.1:0-556 GCF_000836235.2 Papilio xuthus | reverse complement strand
AAAGGATCTTTTCTAGTTTCTTTAATGCATTTCGTGTCCTCTAATTCCAAATTTTTAATTTATTTTCTTCTAAGTGCTACACATCAGTTTCAAAACCTTACACATCAGTTCAATTTTTGCTGCGTTTTGCTAAGTAAACACGTTTATATATTTATGTTACAACACATCAGTTCGTTTAAGAGACTTACAGAATTTTATAAATAATTTTTTAATTGTTTTGAATTTGCTTCACCCTTCAAATAAATATCAAAACAAAAATAAAATACAAAAAGTAAAATGAAACTAAAATTAATGTGTAAAACTAAAATTTGAGTTCGATATGTGCCCATATTATGCATTAATACATAAAACGAATTTGTTTTTAGACAGCATCGGTAGAAATTTGATATATTGGTATTAGAATATAGAGGTATAGGTAGCATAGACATTAATAAATTTTTAAGTAAAGACATTTTGAATAAGCAAGTAACTTAAAGAAAGCAAATTTATTTAAAAAATATCTAACAGTAACAGTCTTATTCCTATTCACCTTTTCTTCTTTGAATAATCTCCCATT
>NW_013531648.1:314-508 GCF_000836235.2 Papilio xuthus | reverse complement strand
TTCGCGCACTATACCTGCTTCTAACATCTCATTCACCATTGAGCGCACCTGCGTGCGCTCATGATATGACAATCGATACGGACGGTACACCACGGGACGTTGACTGCTAAGTTCTATTTTCATTTGAGCAACATTAGTACAACCTAGATCCTTTAAGGATGACGCAAAACAATGCTTATACTTTTTGAGCAAAC
>NW_013531648.1:0-194 GCF_000836235.2 Papilio xuthus | reverse complement strand
TAAATAGACCTTTTCAGCTCTACTAATGACAGTATCCTTCGGAATCAAACAGAAACTATCATGGGGAATCACAAATATATTTACACAGCCATTTGTCGCATTATAAAGTCCACCGCAAACTGAAAATTTCTGATTGGGTTTTCCTGCAACACTATTTCTCACAAGAATACTGCTACTTAAGGTAGGATCAACAC
>NW_013531644.1:0-531 GCF_000836235.2 Papilio xuthus | reverse complement strand
CGGCGATGGCAAGAGAGGTTGGCGGACGCCTCGGTGAGCAGACGGCTCATCGAGGCCGTCCGCCCGTCCTGCGCCAGTGGGTGGAGGCGAGGCACCGGGAACCGACTTACTTCCTGACGCAGCTTCTCACAGGGCACGGCTGTTTCAGCCGTTACCTGTGTGAAGTTGTGGGGATTGAGTCGGGTCCCGAGTGCCACCATTGCGCGTCCGGCGACGTGGACACGGCAGAGCACACGCTCGCCGTGTGCACGGGCTGGGATGCGCAACGCGCCACGCTCACTGGCGCAATAGGGCGAGATCTGTCGCTGCCGGCCGTCATACGTGCGATGGTCGGCAGCGAGCAGAGCTGGGCCGCCGTCGCCTCCTTCGCACGCGAGGTGATGGCGGCCAAAAGAGAGGCCCTGCGGGAGCGCGAACGCGCCAACGAGACGCTGCCGCCCCGCAGGGCTCCAGCGAGGGGCCGCCAGCGTGCGAGGTACGCGGCGGCCCTACAACCAAATTGAAGAGTGCCACGCGCGACGGGTCGGGGGA
>NW_013531643.1:0-843 GCF_000836235.2 Papilio xuthus | reverse complement strand
TATTGATACGTAAAGGTTCTCTAGAAGAGTATTGGTACGTGGAGAATATCTCGGTTCAGATATTGGTACTTTTTAGTTTTATAAGGGGGTATTAGGTGTTGTCTGACTATTGTGGAGATGTATTATCAGGAAGTAAAACTTTAGAAATCAAATTTCCAAAAATCTAATTACAGCTTAAAAAGGCTTTTGATAACTTATAATAAATTATTAAAAATAAATTCCTCAATTACAGCATTTTAACTTCTTATTTCTCTCTAACATTCACTTTTATTAACTTAGAATTTTTAAATACTTGGCGTTGTTACGAATGGGAGCTGAACAAGGTAGGTAGACGACGATCTGAAAAAGAGTCAAATAGAGCTTTATAGATACTAAGACAAAGTTTTTAGCCATGTAACGTAATTCGATTAAAATTCTTATTTTTCTTTCTTGTATATTGATTGTATGTTTTTTTATATTTGAAACCATCACATTGTGTTAGCTAACTGCGACTCTTTATAATTCTAAAGCACATAATAAATTACAAGAAAATTAATGAATGAACTTCCTGTGTCACATTTCCATCCTGGACACAAATAAACACAGTTTTTAATGTATTATACCAGTCTTTTTATTCTTATTCTACTATATGTTAGTACAAGCTCCATTTCTCCCCTGCCGTTCTTCGTATGTGCACCATTTAAGTTTTATAAATTTTATGGGTAAATCAATTAGAAAAAACCAAAAATAATTTTGCTACAAGATGCTCAGAACACTCTGGATTGACCTAATATTTACCCAATCGATTAAAATCAGGTAAAGAAACCTGTACTGCAAATATAAGAACCGTCCGAAAAGGTTGTA
>NW_013531640.1:0-803 GCF_000836235.2 Papilio xuthus | reverse complement strand
CTTATATAGACCATTCTTTATATATATATATATATATATATATATATATATATATATATATGTTGGTTAAGATTTCGGTTATTAACTCAACATAACTGCTGTATACAGGATGTTCTTTTTTCGGTACGGTTACAGTCCCTTTACGGTTAAACTCAGTCCTACCGAAGTTAAAGGGATGTCGTTATCAATTATCTGTTTGATGTGATTTTGTTATTTTTCTTCTATTCATTTTCACGAACAAGATATAAAGCTGTTGAACACACTTGTTTCGTAATCTGAGAATCATTAGTGATATCTTGTAAATATTTACCTTCCATTATCCAGTAGGTCAGTGAAGCAAGAGTAGGCCTTTAAGATTACACACATAGACGATGCTTAGTGACATTTATTTAACATCGTTACAACGTATATACATTATGAAGGGTGTGACTGAAATGACATATTGATCTGAAAGACGACAACCTGGTGCGCCAATGAGATGAATAATGACAGGGAAATGATTAATTAAAAATAAATGAACCATATTTAATCTGAACTAAAACATTCACTTAGTAGTCATTTAACGACTGAGTTGTTGTTTAACATAAAATTAAAAAACTTGAAGGATGTAGGCTCAATATGTTGAACAATCCGGTACATTAAAGGATGCATCTATGCAGAGTTTCTTAAATAAAAATCTCTCAATCATGTGACACATCCTGTGTGTTATATTCATTATGAAAATCATCCCTTGATCTAGTAGGACAAACCTTACGTAGACATTGACAATTCCTTTGCATTTTTATCTTCTCTCCACCTTTACG
>NW_013531635.1:0-586 GCF_000836235.2 Papilio xuthus | reverse complement strand
TTAAGAGGAAAAGCCAGTATTCGACCGCATCTTTTAACAAATAAAGGGGGAATCATATCGGGACCGCGCCTTTAGAAATATCTAGTCCTTTGATTTTTCTTAAGATTTCAGCTTCGCTAATTATGACATTTGAGACAAATTGATTTGACATGGGGATATTCGAACTTAAGTCACACTGAGATTCAACACACTCTTTTGAATACACTGATGAAAAGTGTGTCGCAAATAAATTGACTATGTCTTTACCATTTTCCGCAGTGATATTATCTTTATACATTTTCTCAGGCATGTGGGAACGTCTGCCTTGTTTGTTCTTTATGTATCCCCATAGTAGTTTTGGGTTCTTAGAGATGTTCTTTTCTATTATTCGCATGTAGTATTTTTTACAATCATCATAGAGTTTGTGCGCACGTTTTCGGAGAAGGTGGTACTCGAATTCATCACGCGGATTTTTTAATCTTTTATATCGTTTGCGTAATTTTTCTTTTTCTTTTATACAATTAATTAACGAACTATTGAAACAAGAAGGATATTTAGATTTGGTGATGCTTCGTTTAGGAACATATTTGTCGATAGAAGTCTGAAG
>NW_013531634.1:0-733 GCF_000836235.2 Papilio xuthus | reverse complement strand
GGTTTACCGGAGAAGAGCCCTGATGCGGCGGCGAGGTGAGGAGCCCCTGCCGGAAGAGATCGTACTGTTATACGGGTATTTAAAAATCCCTTTTTAAAAAAAAAAAGATATTTTATTATCTAAAAGAAATAAAATTATTATTAACACTACACTTAAGTTTTAAAAGATTTGGTGTGTGTCCGGACTGGAAATTACGTGGATCCGCGACGTGTGAGTGCTGGTGCGAGACTGACTCGTCGCCAGTTATCGGAAACAAGGTCTCTGAGAGGACATGAATATGAGATAGGGTTACAGTGCCCGGTCAGCGGGATTACTATCTGCGTCATTACATCCCTACACTGTTTACGGGTATAACAACCCCCCCTTTAAGATGAAACTTACACGGAAAGTTGTTGTAAGTTTCAGTTATCATCTAAATCGTATAATTCTTCCTGATTAGCAGGCTTAGGTTGGTGCCTTTCGGGAAACTTTACGCGAGGACATTTACCAAATCTTTTTACAATTTTATAAGTAATAAAGATTAACATAAAAATTACAATAAGGTATAAAATAATAGGTTGTGCTTCAGCAATTACACCATTTTGCTGTTTACTTATTTCACTTAGTTGTTCTAAGATATTGTGGGATACTGGGTTTATATCTTTTAATTTGTTAAAATCTATATTTGTCAGTTTTATACGTGGTATGTTAGTAGACAAAGAGTTTAATTTTACAACGTTACAACAACTGTCGT
>NW_013531629.1:0-756 GCF_000836235.2 Papilio xuthus | reverse complement strand
TAAGATAAGACAAGAAACGTATACAACAATTTATCTCTTTTAACGCCACTCTTGTAATTCTTAAGAAGATTAATAAGCGATATGATTATTCTTTTATTAGAGTTGAAAGTGAGCTTTTATGTAAGTTCACAAAAGTTTAATTTTATTCTGTCAATTGATGATCCTTGCTGATTATTTGATTTTTAAATCAGACTTCAGCAATGACATTTGAAACACATAAATATTTAGTTTAAGGTTATCAAATAAAACCGTTGTTTATGAAGTTATCTTTCGATTTAAATGTATTTCTTGTATTTATTTAAATTTGACAACCCTTATATAACGCTTCTTTTGAAACACGAATTACATTTACGATAAGTAATTTAGATCATTTCTTATAACGAAACTTATTTAAAGCGGTTGTAGTTTCCGTTTAAAGTCTGTAAATTTAAGTCATCTCAAACGTGAACCCGAAATTCATTTATGTGAAGATTAAATTAGAAATAGGAGGTGATTTATAATTTGCTAACTCTATTACATGGTTATTAAACATTATCGTTTTTTATAGACCTCATGCAATATAAAGAATTCTTTTAAGCCAAAATCGGATCAAACAAAACAACATTTAATGATTCAAATCAAAACAACGAGAAATTGCTACAATAAAATTACGTTCGATCTAGCACTTCTCTATAAATATTTAAATTAGTTTCTGATCATTCATAAGTTTAATTTTTTTTCACCCTAGTATGAGGTTATTCTTAAAATTCTCTCTCA
>NW_013531628.1:0-755 GCF_000836235.2 Papilio xuthus | reverse complement strand
CGCGCAGACGCGCGCGCAGCTCGTCGCGCTCGAGGTGCGCGGCGCGCAGCTGGTCGCGCAGCGCGGCGTTCTGCAGTTCGAGGGCGCGCGCCTGGCGGCAGCGGCCGAGCAGGCGGCGGTTACGCTCGGCGTGGGCCTCGCGCCGCCAGCGCTCGTGCAGGAGCTGGGCGTGCGCGAGGGCGAGCTGTTCTGCCAGCTCGCTGTCGGCGCGTGGCGGCCGGCCCGCGTATAGATCGGCCAAGTACTTGTCCAGCCTCTCACAGGGCGAGACCGTCTCCGGTGCGGTCTCCGTCTCCTAAAATGTCAAATTTTAAAGTGAGGTCTCAGGTAAGGATGTTTGATTATTTTAATTTTTTTATCATTTGACATAGAATTACCCGTTTCCTCGCGTCGGCGGTCAGGCTGCGATAAAAGTCTCCAATGAGGAACTCGTACGGCGCGGGCCAGGTGTCGACGGTCTGTACGGCGACGGCGGCGGTGCGCGCGGCGGGGATGCGCGGCGAGCAGGAGGCGGCGCGGCGCGGTGGAGGAGCGGCGCGGCGGCGCGGGGCCCGCAATGTTGCCAGCGGGGCGGCCAGCCGGCGCGGGTCGCGGGTTCTCGGCTCTGCGGCCTCGGCGTCGGGCCAGGCGTCCTCGGCGCGGGCGCGAGCGGTCAGCTCCAACACCTCGCGGTCCTCCACATTGAGAGGTTCGCCGTCGATGGCGGGGGCGGCGCGGCTGGGCTCGGGCCTCGCCACCGCCGGGGGCGGAGCGCC
>NW_013531627.1:395-1224 GCF_000836235.2 Papilio xuthus | reverse complement strand
TTCTCTACAATGATGGAACTCACAAACCATGTAAAAAAATTATGATTAGTTTTTACAGGTACAGATAGGAACTTTTATTGCCTGCCCTTTTTGGGAAATGTCTATGATAGAATCATAAATCAAATTAGTTTGAAAAACTTGTCATGTCATGACCAATTTACAGTTTGATCTACAATATTTGAAACAATAATAGAGAGATATTCTACACACAACCTAAATAATGTTTAAGTTAATTTTTATTATTTCATGTTTTGAGCAAACCTTTTTATACTAAATATCAAGCCAATTTAAAAGGTTAAAATTGTTCAAGTAATTGCTGGAAATATGTGCTTTGGGAATTACTTAATATTTACCACTTACCATGTAGAATTTGGCATATGTCTCGTACTTACTTTTATGTTATTTTCATCAATTTTTGTTGTAAATTTATTTTTTAGCAATCAGCAAAAGGTCATAAGTTCTAGTTCGACATTTAGTTCTTTTAAATATGAATAGAATGTAAAATTTTATCTTTATTCAAATTCTATTTCTGTGAATCCATAGATTATGTTTTCTACTACTTTTTACTTGTTTCACACCTAAAAACAGAAAGTATTAAAAATTGATAAGTTGTTCATACAGTGTTCTTACTTTGTAATTAATTATAACTGTAAAGCTTATTATTATTTAATAAGTTACAGAAACTTCAGAGGTTGGATGTTACTGCTGGTAACTTAGTTTATTTAGAAAAATAAACAATTACAGATATCTTTATTTTCATAAGATCACATATTGTTGATGTTATTCATAATTTTATTATAAACAAACCTAAAGATGTGTACTTTTTAAT
>NW_013531627.1:0-165 GCF_000836235.2 Papilio xuthus | reverse complement strand
TGATAATAAAATTGTTTCATATGTTTTCAGTTTTGTCACAGGTATGCTGACACCCACAATTTTTATAAAATAACATGAATTATAATAGAAAATATTTTCGCATTTTCGATGTTTTTATGGTATTAAAATGTTCCAAACCTAACCTTTCCAGTTTGCTTTTGGTAT
>NW_013531625.1:4547-6370 GCF_000836235.2 Papilio xuthus | reverse complement strand
GGTCTGGAGTTTAGGATGGCTTCAATTTGTGTTAATAATGTAGAAAATTCCTCATAAATAAGGTTCACATTCCCTACACGTCGAAGATGGTATTTGACCGACTTGACCCCTGCTTCCCATAAACCACCAAAGTGTGGTGAATAGGGAGGAATAAAACTAAACTTTATGTTTTCATTTGAAGCGAAATTTAAAATATCCCTTTCACATGTAGTTAAAAATTTTGAAAATTCCTTTGATGCGCCTACAAATGTTTTTCCGTTATCTGAGAAGATCTGCGCAGGCTTACCACGACGAGATAAGAATCTTTTCAAAGCCATTAAGTACGCCTCAGAGCTAAGACTCGTAACTAACTCTAAATGCACTGCCCGAGTTGTGAAACATATAAATAGACAAATATAGCATTTTTCGAGTTTCGAACCTCTCCCCTTACGATTCAATATGACCATGGGTCCTGCGTAATCCACACCGCAACGTATAAATGGATACCCCGGCTCTAATCTTTCGAGTGGTAAGTTACCCATTTTTATTGATAAGGCCTTTCCTCTCTGGCGAGTACATGTAACGCACTTATGCACTGTTTGCTTGGCTAAGTTACGACCCTTGATTGGCCACCAGTTATCCCTTACAGTTGCCAAAAGCAACTGAGGACCAGCATGGAGTAGACGCTTATGTTCAAATCGAAATAACAGGCGAGTAAATGTGTGGTTAGAACATAACAATATCGGATGTTTCTTATTATAAGAAAATGTTTCCGAGTTTACTAATCTACCCCCTACTCTAATAATGCGATCAGAATCTAGAAATGGATTGAGACTAGATATGTTTCTCATAGACTTAGTTTCTAAGTTCTTATCTAACGCATTGATAACATCCGGAAACGACATCTGTTGTGTTATGCGAACTAACAAAATCAAAAATACTAGACTCACTTGATTGTGTAAATAATGAATTAATGTTTGATTTTATTTCTGGTAAATTTTGTAAATCAATAATTTCGTTGTTATCGTGATTAAAATTTGATTTAATATCAGTTAAAAACGCTGGCCCATGCCACCAAATATCCGAATGTTGGAGTATATCAAGCGTGACTCCACGTGACAAAAGGTCGGCCGGGTTGTCTTTACCAGCAACATGTAACCACGGCAATTCACCAGTCAACTCATTAATCTGTACTACTCTGTTTTGAACGAAAGGTTTTAATAAGTTAGGTGAAATTTTAATCCAGTTTATGACTATAGTTGAATCAGACCAAAAGTATACATTGTCAAATGTTAATCTTAATGACTTACTTATTTTTTGGTATAACTTGGCACCAACTAAAGCGCCACATAACTCAAGTCGCGGGATAGTAACGGGTTTAATTGGTGCTACCTTACTCTTCGCACAAAGCAGTCTTACTGTGACCGGTATGTTGTCGCTATACGTGCTAATGTATGCGCATGCACCGTATGCATCTTGCGACGCATCCGTGAATATATGTAAATCTGTGTATGTCGCATCTAATCCCCTTACATGCCGAGGAATTTTTATATTTTTTAAATATTGAAGCGTATTAATAAAATGTTGCCATATTAAAAGAATGTGCTTAGGTACAGGCTCATCCCAACTTAATTTACAAAGCCACAATTTTTGTAAAAGTATTTTTGCGATTATAATTGAAGGTGCTAACAAACCTAAAGGATCGTAAACCTGAGAAATAACAGATAAAATAACTCGCTTAGTGACATGAGTCACGTTATGCTCGATCTTTGTAGTGAAATATAATAAATCTAAATTATTTTGCCAACCGATACCTAAAGTTTTAGTTAAACAATTCTCACCTA
>NW_013531625.1:4106-4363 GCF_000836235.2 Papilio xuthus | reverse complement strand
TCGTTGCACTCGGACGCCAGCTGTTTAATGCATCGAATGCTTAGATAAGGAGCTGACGCGGTACCGTACGTCACGGTATTAAGTTGGTATACACCGAGATCGTCCGATTTATTTTCACGCCACAGAATGAATTGTAGATTTCTTTGATCGGGCTGAATATTAATTTGTCGGTACATTTTTTCGACATCAGCGCATGCAACAAATCTAAATTGACGAAAACGTAATAATATTGAAAAAACGTCGTTATGTAAACTAGG
>NW_013531625.1:2149-3894 GCF_000836235.2 Papilio xuthus | reverse complement strand
ATCTAATTTTCGTTCTAATGCGAGAAATCTATTTAATGCGAGTGTATAACTATCACCCAGTGTGTCACTAGGCTCCGCTAATGGAATACGCACAAAATACCGTCCCGTACTGTCGCGATATGTACTTTCCACGAACAGTGTTTCGCATAAGGATTCGTCTTTTGTGTATTTATGTTGTGGAACTATTTCTTCCAATTCCCAAAATTGCCTAAGTTGTTTTTCTAGTCCTTGCGAATAATTACATTGAACTAGATTAATGCGTGAAGTTTTTACATGTAACAACGAACCAGAAATTAGCCAACCCAACTTAGTGTTCTGCAGATATGGACCACTACTTAGTCTAATTAAGCCGTCATTTAATAATTCCCAGAATTTATCCGCTCCGATTAGTATTTCAATTTCTGATGGCGAATAAAAATTGGGATCCGCTAACTGTATATTGTCAGGGATGTTTATGAGTGATTTTGAACCTAAAGATGGCAATTTTGCTGTGATCTGAGACAAAACTAGACATTTAAGGCGCGTATTATATTGGGAAGTCTTAGATCTCAAGTTGATTTCACATGACTGTGTGGAATTAGTGACAGAGTTACCTACTCCGGACACTTGAACAGAGGACTGTATTAAATTAAGATTAAGTTTTTTACATAAAGGCTCAGCAATAAAACAATGCTGACTACCATTATCTAATAAAGCGCGTGTAGTGTGGAAACGATTATTCTTATCTGCAACCTCCACTAAAGCTGTGGATAGCAGTACAGTCTCTAATAATGAATGAGTTGTACTTTGATGTGTTGTGTGTGAAGCAGAATGTAATGTTGTTGTGTTAGTAGATTTATAACTAGTTGCGTCCTGTGGCGTTGCTCGCGAATCATACACAACAGTTGCACTGTCATTAGATTCGTGAATTAAACTGTTGTGTTTCTTATTGCATGACCTACATGGACCGAACCAACATTCATTAATTGAATGGTTCGCGCGTAAACAATTGCGACATAATTTATTTTCATCAATGAATTTTATTCTATCCCTTATAGATAAATTCAAAAATGAATCACACGAATATAACGGGTGATTAGCGTGACACATAATGCAATTACGAGAACGTTTAGACTTAACACTATTATTATAAGTATGTTGTTTATTTTGTGTCGATACTAAGCTATGTGATTTTTTCGTACTACCCTCAGATGTATTTATCGATTTGCTGTGTGCTAGATTAATAGTTTCTAATACGTCAGCCCTATATTTAAGAAAGGTAATCAAATCATCGAGCGATAACCGATTGGTAGGTGGAGTTTGGCTATGAATAATTGTACTTTTATGTGTCTCCCATTCTCTTTCGGTTGATGGATCAAGTTTAGATGTCATTAAATAAATTATTAGAGTGTCCCAATGCTCGGTTGGTTCACCGAGGTTTTTAAGAGAACGCATATTTTTAAGTACGTTATCTATTAATTTTCTTATGTGAGCAGGTGATTCTTTATTAAGTGACGTAATAGAAAACAAAGCCTTTACGTGGTTTTGCACGAGCAAACGATTGTTATTATATCTATTTTCCAATAACTCCCATGCTACGTTGTTGTTGTAGTTCACAGACGAGAGTGCCAATGATTTTATTACTAATAACGCACTACCAGAGAGAGATGACCGTAGATAATGGAATTTTTGCACGTTATCTATTTCTGTAGAATTGTGGATAAGAGAGAGATAAGTATCGCGGTACTCCAACCACTGATCATATG
>NW_013531625.1:0-1532 GCF_000836235.2 Papilio xuthus | reverse complement strand
GACCGTTTAATGCAAGGCCTGGTGATGATGATGTTGCTGGTATCGAGCGTCCGATTTATGCTGGTCGCGACGATTCCTTTTGATGCTTCCGGCGATGAAGGTCCAAATTTATGTTTGGATTTAAAAATAAAACTTCTTCTTATTTCTTACTTGCGTGTAATTAACAATTTCTTTTAACAACGTTAAGTGCTAACAACATCGGTTAAGTAATTAAAAAACAGTAGTCGCGCCCCGTAGTGGTGTCAAATGAAAAACGTCATCGCGCGCCGGCCAATAGGGTTTCCGAATAATGTTAATGAAGTTATATGCAAGTGATGCGTAGACAGGGATCAACGGATTTTGATGAAATTTGGCACAAATGTAGGACATAATCTAAAAGAACACATAGGCTACTTAAGTTTTTTCCGCGTGGACGGAGTCGCGGGCGACAGCTAGTGAGACAAATCTTACTAATATTACAAATGTGAAGGTTTAGATTGATAGATGGATGTTTGTTAGAAAACAACTCCAGAACAATTCAACGAGCCTTAATGAAATGTTGCATAAATGTAGAACATAGTTAAGAAAAACACACAGGCTACAAATTAAGTTTTTTTTTTAATTTTGTGCGGACGGAATCGCAGGTAACAGCTAGTCAAAAATAAGCCATAAATAAAAATTCGATACAAAATAAAATCTTTTATTAATTAGGCACTTATTTTCTTCGCTTTCTTATCTGTATAAATTCTTTGGAACAACACGAACTTTCCCGGCTGTATATTTGCATGAACAGCGCCATCTATCCACGAGGGAGTTTCACAGTGTTGCCAGCTTCTACAATCTTTTGGTACTTGTAATTTATCCAACAACTGTGTTGCCAGATCCGGTATCAAAGGTTGTAATATTATAGAACATATTCTTAATGTTTCCGTTATTATATAGAGAACTGCATCCAATTGTTCTTGAGAATTTTTTTTCTTTAATTCCCAAGGTTTTTGTGTTTCAAAGTATAAATTAGCTAAATGTAAAACATGGATAACTGAGTCCGCTGCTTTGTAGAATTGATAATTGCTGTAGTAACCATGACATAGTTCTGGAATATAAAATTATTTTGATTTTTAAGTAAAAGAGTATGATAACAGGAAGTGTTTCATTTAATTACAGTAGTTCAGAGAGCGTCAGTGGCTCAGGGGTCAAGCACTTGACTTGTCTGCAGGTCCTGGGTTCGAATCCCGCCATGTACCTATGTGTTTTTCTATTTCCGATTTACATATGTACATTTATCAGACGTTCTTACGGTGAAGGAAAACATCGTGATGCTGCACATATCTGAGAAGAAATTCAAAGATATGTGTGAAGTCAACCCGCACTTGGCCGGCATTGATTATGATCTAGTCAACTAAAGGCTCCGAGCAGGTCAGTGGGGACGTATAGTAAGCTGATGATACCTGGCAGTCTCTCCACCGCGTCCATGAGTTTCCCTGTCGTATCCTCTCCCCTGCAGGCGGTGAGGGTGTGAGCAGAGACGGTGTTGTGTGTGTGCAGTGTGTGCA
>NW_013531622.1:0-1250 GCF_000836235.2 Papilio xuthus | reverse complement strand
ACACGAAATGTGATGTAATCGCTTTTATAGATGATGTAAAAATAGCGCACTGTATATTTGTATCATCCAAGTAAAATAGCGCGAAGGAAAATATATTTACAAAACGATTGAAATTTAGATCGCTCATATGAATGATCAATGTTAGTTTAAAAGAATTACCTTATAAATTGATACGGTTTGTCTATACGTAACAAAATCAAGATTCAAAATGTGTAATAATCTATCTGTACTTTGACATTTTTTTTAAATCTTATATATAAGATTCTCGTATCATAATGCTAGTTACCATAATCCTCCGAAACAACTTGACTGATTTTTATGAAATGTTATATACATATTCAATAGGTCTGAGAATATTTAATCCGGAGCAGAAGGTGTCGCGGGCGAGAGCTCTTATATCTATAAATAATTCAATACCAGTAGAAACGTTTTAATTCAAAGCTATTATTGGTATTGTATTAAATCGACAATCGTAAGGACGGAAATCTTGTGTTACATTGGTCGCGCTCTATTTATCGCCATCGTTCGCGCTGACCCCGGATACGGTCACTGACTGCTGCAAATACAAGGGATAATTCATTTTAGAGGAATTATTTATGGGGTGTTTGGATTTAAAATAAAACTTCTTCTTATATCTTATTTGCGTGTAATAATCAATTTTAACAATTTCTTTTAACAACGTTAAGTGCTAACAACATCGGTTAAGTAATAATTAAAACATTAGTCGCGCCCCGTAGTGGTGTCAAATGAACAACGTCATCGCGCGCCAGCCAATAGGGTTTCCGAATAATGTTAAAGTGATGCGTAGACATGCCCCCCGCCTTGGAGCATATGCCTCCAACGATGATGGGAGAAGAAGAATAAGAAGTTATGATTCATACTCCTCCTTCAGAAGTGGACATATCCTGGGATACAATCTTTGTATCACTCCGTTAGCTGTTCGAATGTCAGCTATGCGTGCCAGTCCATCTTTTCCAGGGAAAGTGCGTATGACTCGTCCAAGGCGCCATTTGAGTGGTGGCACATTTTCATCTTTGATGAGTACCAAAGTGTTTGGTACTATGGTGTCGGTGTTGTGCTGCCATTTAGTCCTCGTCTGGAGCTCAGCAATGTACTCCTGCGACCAGCGTTTCCAGAAGTTCTGTCGTAGTTGCTCGATGCGTTCGTATCGGATCAGGCGTGAAGTGTTTGCAGCGGTGAGATCTTCACATGTAGGTGCAACGAACGGTCGGCCAATCAGGAAATGGGCT
>NW_013531621.1:0-514 GCF_000836235.2 Papilio xuthus | reverse complement strand
TCTATGTAATAAAAAACTTGTAAAATTTCTGAGTCGAATTGAGCCATAAACTTATCACAAACCTCCTCATTAAAAATAGATTGTTTATCAAATTTAAATATAATTTTCAATAGTCTGTTTAAAAGACTCTCTTCATGTGATTGGTTAAATATTAGAAATTTTGTATCAGAAGTTACTTTAAATTTATCGAAATTAAGACACGCATCATTTATAATTCCAATCCTTCTAAAGAAATTATCATTAAAAGAAGAAGGAATGTTATCAAGAATGAATTTTTGTAAGAATGATTTAAAGGTGTTTCCTTCTGGCTCTACATAAACTAAATCACCAGCTAAATACAGTTGTTCATTTGGTTGTTCTTCACTTTGGAGACATGTCGTCTCAATAATTTGCTCTTCTGTATCTAGCGCTATATTGTTACAATTTTCTTCATTATGGGCCTGATTATTTTCTAAAATTCCATTGACAAATGCATCAACTTGTTTAGATGTCAATATTTGATTGTTATCGGTTG
>NW_013531619.1:0-615 GCF_000836235.2 Papilio xuthus | reverse complement strand
TCCAGGTGGGCGGTATGCTTAACGCTCGCCTGGCCTCCCTGGAGGACCGATTGCTACCGGAAAGGAGCCTTCGACCACCACTGGCGTCGGACAGAAAGAAGGAAGCCCGCACATTTGCAGATGTGACCGCGAAGCCCACACCCGCACCAGCTTCGGGTGGAACAAAAGCGCCCCCGCTGCCAGCGCAACCCGGTCCTAGTGGACTAGCGCGCCAAGCGCCCGCTGCGCAGCCCAAGAAGGGCAAGAAGAGCTCGAAAAAGAAGAAGAAGACCCGGCCACCGATGGGCGAGAACACAAAATCCTCCTCCGTCGCCCCCGTAACACCACTGAACGTTCCCCCTCTTCGTCCTCCTAACCCGGACGCGCTTGAGGAGAACTGGGTAACCGTAGGGCGTAATGGCAAGGCACAGCGGCACGGCAAGCCGAAAGCGGCCCCCGTGCAGGCATTCACATCTGCGCCTGCACCGCCGCCGCAGAGACTGAAGGTGCCTCGGAGTTCTGCTGTTGTGGTGACGCTCACCGAAGCAGCAGTAAATAAGGGGCTGACATATAGCGGAGTCCTCAAAGAGGCAAAGTCTAAACTTGACCTGAAGGAGGTTATAGGCATTGAAGCGG
>NW_013531617.1:0-904 GCF_000836235.2 Papilio xuthus | reverse complement strand
TTCTAAAAAAATGCTGAATTATAATTTTAAACTTTAATTATCCTTTTTATTTACCTTATTCTATATAAGTTTAATACTTTTCATCATCAGTTAATTTGTCTTTAAATCTGCTATCTAATTAAAAGATATATAGTAAACTTTTATTCTCATTGGTTACTTTAATACGTCATGTTTCATAATAATTATTTCTTTCAATAAAACTTCACAAAAATCAAACTGATCTGATGTGTATGATTTTTAAACTGATGAGTATGATTTTAAATAAAACGCAGAGAAAATTAAATAATAAGAACTCATAAAAGATTGATAAAGCTTTAATATACGTTTCTTTGTTTTTTTTTACTTAATTTTAATACATCAAATGCTTTATAATGCTTATATTTTCAGAAATTGCAGAGTATAAAATTCAATAATTAGAATTAAAACCCATGAATAATCCAAAAATATACGTTCATATTACTCTTTTACTTCATTCTTAAACATCAAATTCTTTATAATGCTTATATTTTCAATTTTTTCTTGATTCATATTTCAGCCTATCAGTGTTTTGAAAAGAAGGGATGGATCTAATGTGCATAATTATAGTAACACTCAGAGTAATTTATCAATTAGAACTTATAGGACATGAATTATGTTATAAAATTATACTTTTTCTTTTGAAATTTAAAGCTTTTTAATGCTTTATAAATAATCTAAATTACTCTTTCAATCTATCATATTTTAAAAATGAGGATAAATAATTAGCATTTTTTTATCAAAAACCTGTTTTATAAGCTGCCGTTACTTCTTGTCTATCTTAATAAACTTTTGAACTTTCTTCTTTGTTGTAAATCAATCAGCAATTGATATCAAAGAATCAGTTTATCCTTATTTTTATAAGTCCTTTAAAAAATTTAAAAATGGA
>NW_013531612.1:0-948 GCF_000836235.2 Papilio xuthus | reverse complement strand
CCATCGGGTGTGCTTGCTATTGAAATCGCCCGCAAGGATTGTAGCACCTCCTATAGACAGGAGGGTTTCAAGGTCTGAACGTAAAATAGTTGCGCTTGTTTTACAAGGGAGGTAAACTGATGCTATCGTTATGGGAGAGTGGCCAGTCATGGCTAACTGACAGATCGAGGCCTCGAGGTGCGTTAACGAGGGCGTGTCAATCGGTACACAGTGCAGGGACTTTTTATAGTAAACTATAGTACCGCCGCCTGGAGCGCCTGGTCTATCGTTTCTTACGATGTTGTAATTAGAGACGTTCGGGTCCCTTGTAGATGGTTTCAGAAAAGTTTCCTGCACTAGTAGGATATCGACTTGATGATCGCGAAGGAAGTTATGTATTTCGTCGCGTTGTTTTTTAAACCGTTTGCATTATAAAAAGCTATGCTAATAGACCGCGGTTTGACTCTGCCGTTGTTACGCGCGAGTGACGGGGGGTTGCCGTAATTCCCGTTTGGTTGTACCGCCATACTACTGTTTAATTATTATTGTAGTGCACGGATAATGTGCTCGTATTTCAAGATAATCTGGACACGCGCGACTATGTCACCGGTGGAGTTTGCGAAGGCATGAGCAAAGTTTAAAACTTCACTCATGTCCAGAGATCGAAGTTGTTTCAGTGCCTCCAAGGGATCAGATCCTGTCATACGCGGAGTTTGGCTTACAAGTGCCGGCCTAACAGGTATGGGTTTGTTAACGGGCGTGGCGTGTTGGGTAGTCGCGGTCGCGGCGTAAGTAGGTGTAGTTCCCGCAACGGTTGCTATAGATTTTGTAGGACGCACGGGGCGAAGCGGCGGAAACGAATCCGATGTCGGCACCGGTTGTGGTTTTCGGGTGGGTTGTCTATATGCGTTTGATCTATGCGCGTCCCTAAACTTAGGTGCTTTAGGGCATCCTAGGAAGTTGGCCGTG
>NW_013531606.1:0-1783 GCF_000836235.2 Papilio xuthus | reverse complement strand
ATATATATATATATATATAGACCGTCGGTGGCTCAGTCAAGCACTTGACTTGTAATCTTCAAGTCCTGGGTTCGAATCCCGCCATGTACAAAGTGTTTTTCGATTTCTAATTTACATATGTACTTTAGTCCGACGTTCTTACGGTGAAGGAAAACATTGTAATGCAATCTGTACATACCTGAGAAGAAATTCAAAGATATGTGTGAAGTCAACCAACCCGCACTTGGCCAGCGTGGTTGACTATGACTATGACTATTATACTACACTAATCACCCTTAACTTAAGGTAGGCTCCGAGCACTTGATCTGATGATGATGATATCAAATGGTCAAAAAAAGTTAAAGAACTTAATTCGTTTCGCATTTACAATCAAACGTTGAAAAACAAATTATCACCATAAGAGATATAATCAGTTAATCTACCGAATTGGGTAGGAAATAAACTTTCGCTGCACGTAGTGATTGGAAACTGAACATGTTATAAATGCATACTGCAGTTATAGCACACCATATATTAGAAATAAAACTTTTTAAAATTGATAACTAAATTTATTTTACATTTACTATGATAAAATTCTTTATCCGGTAGTGTTTCACTGCTATGAACCTTGTTTCACTTAATGTTGTTATTGTCGAATGTTTGGATGTATGAATGGATGGATGGATATTTCTTAAAAGGTAACTCCAGAACGGCTGCATGGATCTTGCTGAAAGGCATCAGTAACATAGTCTGGAAGAACACATAAGCTACAAATTAAGTGTTTTATTATTTCCGTACGGACGGAGTCGCGGACGACAGCTAGTATGTGTCACGTAGTGGCACAAAGAGACGAGTCAGTGATTTCTTTGTTACGTTGAAATGAGCAGTTGAGGGATCAAATGCAATCGTAACAAGGCCCAATGGCCTATCCGTGTTGACCTTGACAGCGAATCCCCTTTGTGTGATCTCGTGAATGTGAATACTTTGTTTGTTACTTATGCTAATATTTTGAACAATATTCGCGTTGCAAATTGAATAAATGACACTGTTTCAGTCTGTCACTCTTAAGATGAGGCCAGGATAGTGTTCATCTTGGCCAATATTTGTCTAAAGAAAGACAGCTTTTTATTATATAAAAAGGAAAGTTCTGAACAAATGTACTATAGTTATTGTAAAACGTATATAACTCTTGGAATAAAATCATCAGCCTTTATATGACCATTGATAGATATATATAGAGAGATTTTCTCCAATTGCATCCACAATTTTACGTCTCATAATCCTCGGCCAGTGCGACTTTCTAGAAAAGTGTTGAAATTTAAAATAAAAAGATAATCATAAAGATGTAATTTCTAACGCTGTTACACTTCGGTTAGGGTTGATTTTTCATGGAAACGAGAATACGAAATTCTAATACAATCTGATTTTGAAGCTCTTTATAAATGGTCTCATGATGCTGGTTTAGTACTTAACGCTGACAAAACTAAATTTATTCATGTACGTTCGAGCCACAATCGATCCTCTCCAAATAAAACAATCAAAATTCTAGCACACAGTCACACGTGTCTCCACAATGGAAAGTGCACATCTAACTGTGTGCCTCTTGAACAGGTCCGTCAGCATAAATATCTTGGTCTAGTTATAGACGATAGGTTCAGTTGGTCGCAGCATATAAATAAGACGTGTGATAAGCTAAGAGCAATTATGGCAAAATTTTATATAATTAAAGGTAGAATTCCATTCAATGTTCTGATCACTATGTATACGGCGCTAGTAGATAGTATAATATCATACGGACTAAGTA
>NW_013531604.1:0-1033 GCF_000836235.2 Papilio xuthus | reverse complement strand
AATATTTTTTTTATCGAATCCACAATTTAAATATTTAAAAGTTATGGTAAACCTTATCGTGCGTAGATCGAAAAACTGTAATTCAAAATATTTGTCAAAATGAACGAATAACTCAAAAAATCAATTTTAATTTAAAAACATATTCTGTGCAGAAATTTAAGAGATAGAAATTTATTTTTGATTACCTTGTAGAAAACAAGTAAGTTTATTAGAAAGTTTTTGTGATCTGTCATTTTTACGTTCATCCACAAGAAATTTTTTCGAAAAAAATCATAATTGATTCTATTTTTGATCTTTTAGATTTTTTTAGATTTAACAAATATTTAATAGTTATCTCAATGAATTGTACGAATAACTTAAATAACGGTTAACGAAACATACTTTTAGAATTTTTTCAAAAATAAGAGTGATATAAATTTATAGAAATTAACCCTATGAAAGTTGATAGTTTTTTGATTTATATTATTATCTTTTTAAAAACTATCTTCGGATCTAATACTAATCTGACAAGAAATGAATTACATTCTTATGAATGCGATGATATTCAAAATATCGGTGATTCGTTTTACAAAAGTTCATGTATTGGTATTAGATCTTTAAATTATGATTATCAGCGGAATGAAAATATGGAATTAATTGATTTTTTAAATAATGTAACATTTATTGAACCATCAAGTGACGAATTAAATGAATGTTCTCCTGTTTCTCTAGATTATGATGTTTTGCCTGAGTTTCTTAATGACAATCATAATTTGAGACTCTGTTTAACAAACGATCCTTTAAGTTGTGTAGATTAACTTTAAAAGCAATATTAAAACCTGCAATAATAAAATGAAGACTGGAAAAGTAAATAGCACTAGTGTCGGTAATTTTAATTTAAATTCTTCATTTCTGTTCGTTGATAAACCATCTATGCTGCTAACAAATCAAGATTCATTCAATGAATATGTAAAACGTTATAGAACTTATCTTTTAAATTTCACTTCTAAAAATATTTCAAATTCATTTTCAGATATTCATATAGCTAGAATCC
>NW_013531602.1:0-928 GCF_000836235.2 Papilio xuthus | reverse complement strand
ACTGTGGCGCAAACTTTAAATTTTCTATTGTGCGCACCTCGCTTAATTTTTCAACATTATTCATGTGAACTCCCTTTATTTGGAGATTCACGATCTGCGAGTGCGCTTCTTTTATACGTTGGCCACTCAATGTTTCTATTAATAATTCTTCCATGCTTCCTGATGCGCCGATCTCTCTTGCTATATCGGCGTTAATAAGCGACACCGTAGAGTGCTCGTCTAACAGAGCCATTATTTTCTTAGAGCCCTTTGTTCCGTAGACTTCAACACGAACCATTTTCGAATAAACTTTTCTTGCCTTATCTCTTCTTGTGCATGGGACTTCGATGCTATCTTCATTTGTTGAAGTTCGCTGTTTCTGAGTACTCGGTGTACTGATCGACTTGTCATGTAGCATAGTATGATGCCATTTTCTACATACTGAACACGGCGGGCTCCGCCGACAAGTCGCCCTTTTGTGCCTTCCCCATAGGCACTTGAAACAGACGCCATATTTCTTTGCGATTGCCCATTTCTCTTCAATTGGTTTCGTGTAAAATATACAACATTTTACAAGGGCGTGTCCTCCGTGACATAACGGATACGTTTCTTTGGACAGCTTTTCTCGCTGCTTTATTTCTTCACAGCTTTTCCATTGCTGCGTATCTTCTCTCGATGCGTAGTTTGTACCTCTAGTCATAACTTCGCATTTCTTTGTCTTCACACCCGAAGTTGTAAATTCCGAGCGTGGGCGATCTTCTTGTTTAAAATCAGTCGGAGAGTGTGTTCGGCTAGTTACAACGCTCGAAACACGACAATTTTCTTTACTCACGACTGTTAAATCTTCTGATAATATCTGCGGACATCGCTGAATTTTTTGTAATGATGTGCAGTCATTGATTATATTTTCTTCCGGTAGGTATACGTCACATCGCTGGTCCAATGTCTC
>NW_013531601.1:0-699 GCF_000836235.2 Papilio xuthus | reverse complement strand
AATAAATTTAAATTTAACATATTTATAAACGATTTTGGATGTTTAAAAGGCAATTGGATGCGTTTGTTAATATTTTCATAACATTAAAAGAGATTATTGTAGGTTTTTATAAAAAAATATTTTCTTGTCTCCTTTATGTAGGAATGGAAGACTGCTTTTGTTAAGAATTGAAAATTTTGTAGAGAATAGCAAAAATTTTAATATTAAAGGTAAATACGTTGTTTAAATGTGTCAATTATTGAATTTAGTGGATTTTTTATTCAGCTGTTTCTTAAGAGAGACATTATGTGTTGTTAATAAAAGAATTTATAAATTCTTAAACCAGAATTCAAAGTTTAATGATTTTCTTCTAATTAACACTGTTGTTTATCTCAACAATCTTTAAGAGAAAGTTCTATTTTAAAACGTTACCTCATAAAGGTACTTATTTGTTACATAGTTATGCTTTGTATATATTACTCTTAGTTCATTTCATACTATTGAGAATACATTTTTCTTGTGTCGATCACTATGGGTGTAATAAAATATATTTAATCCCTAAGTTTTCGATGTCTTTAAACTTATTGGCTCACCAGGTGTGTTTTGATGCATTTAAATTTATTGGTTCACCGGGAGTGTTTTGATATGCTTAATATTATTGGTTCACCGGGAGTGTTTTGATATGCTTAATCTTATTGGTTCACCGGGAGTGTTTTGATA
>NW_013531599.1:0-1007 GCF_000836235.2 Papilio xuthus | reverse complement strand
TTCTGTCACCTATAATTAAATCATGGCCGTCCAGCACGCCGTCTTATTAATTGACGCCGTTGTCCGAATGTAGGATGAACGCGCTGGATCCTGCCCCATAACATATCCATACACTTCAGAGGGAGTTATCTTATTGCTTTCTCAATTAGCATGTTTCGCGCAGTGTTTTTCATTTTCTTAGCTGCAGAGCATATATTCAAATCATGCGAGCTACATTACAATCGTCCAGTCAGTATTCTTCGTTCCATTTATGTATCGGTTCATAATGTTGTCGAAACTATTTATGATCAGTTTCGCTCGTACCGCAGTTTGCCCAGTTGAAATGTTTTTTACACTTGACCCGTCTTTCAACGTGTGCTCTTCGATCTTGCTAACGCTGTAAGCCTTGTAATTATTTTCGTTTTTTGGTGGCCGCGATGCAATCTTCCAAACATTATTCTTCGGTCCGTAACCTTTTGATTTCACTCGTTTCGCTATATCAAGTCTCGAAACGGTGCCATGTTGACTTATCCTCTTGCTACGGGTCATATTATCACTGTGGTTCTCACGTCCACACAGTTTTGCTGTCTGCCAAGTGTCACCTTTTGCCATTTTAGACTTATATCGCGATTTATTAATTCGTTTTGGCTTAATGTATTTCGTTTTTGATAAAATATCCGGGCATCTTACGGCTCCGGAATTCAATGCAGGCCAACGCGGCGATTTTGATGGCGGTGACGACTGCTCTTTTACCGGAGCTATATCTTTGCGACGCCCGTAGCAAGTAATTTTCTTTTCAATGCGGTTACTTTTAGACCGTCTATTTAACCTTTTCTTCTTCCGCGAGGTGTGGCTGGGCGTGGGTGTTCTCGCGACGTTAATACGTTTTCCATTTTCACTGTTCGCGATCTTGTAGACTTCATTAAAGTTGTCTTGAACACATGTGCTTAAATAGTGCACAGTCTTAGCGCTATCAATGTCTACACCATGTAGTACCCATCCCAGGCTTGATTTCGAAGCGACGGGTT
>NW_013531598.1:0-1265 GCF_000836235.2 Papilio xuthus | reverse complement strand
TTCTTCGTGTAATATCTTGGAGTCGACGCCATTTCTTCTTTTCCACTCCCTTGCAGATCGGCCGTAATATAAGGCCTTTCTAATCCGGCTCGAAGGACCAGCTGTTTCGGCTGCTTGTAGCTAGGTAGTACCCTTGAAGGCACTACCTACTCGCTGCCTGGGACAAGCTCCCAATTGGGTGACCGGTGCGTATAAACGAAGCGAGAACCTCGTATTGTACCTCGCGGCACGCAACTCGATCCTCACCTTGCGCCGGTAACACCGATCCAGGACCCGCAGGAAGAGTAGCCAAAGAAGGTCAAGATTACTACGGACCAAAATCGCAGGAAAAGTCGCCCAAGAAAAACACTTTGATAAAAGCGGAAATTCCTCGGGGTCAGTCAAAGCGCTTGCGTGTGGTCTGGACAGAGGCTGAGTTGCGACTGCGTTATTGCGCCGTTAGGCGTCTTATTTATATGCCCGCTAAGCCGAGGAAGGGACTTCTCGGAAGCGCTCGGACCACAGCGTGCTCAAACCGACCCTTTGGTTAATCTTTATTTACAATACATCAAAATTACAAGAAAATACATAAAGGTAAAACATACACATTAATATACACAATACACATACAAGATACATAATACATATTTTAACCTTACATCTAGATCATAAAACTAAACAACCTAATCTAGACGCAATAGAGCACAAATAATTATATCACACCGATACGTGTGAGGGCAAGCGGGAATATACAAATTCTAAACGGTACTACAACATATATACATTTACATTAAACATACTCGATACATAACATATACTTTCTTAATACAAAATACTTACATATAGGAGAGATGACTGGCGATACACTTTACACTATTCATACAATGTATACGTTAATTACACTAGCACGGACATTTTGGCGATACACGACACATATTAACTTTATCAGATTCACATCACTATTATACACTAATATTTCCTAAAACAACATCTGGTGCCGCGGCGCTTGCACATTGCAAGCCGTTGTCAGAATTGGTGCCATAAACCTGCAATCTTTTATGGCTTCCACGGCGCGGCAATTCCTTTGTGGTATTGTTCAATTGCAAGTAATGAAGAATTCGTTTTTATAATATTATTTTAAGCCAAAAGGTAATTATCGGAAAGTCGGCAATAAAATAGATAATCTTTAACGAATGTTGCCTGCACTTTCGTCTTTCAAATAATGTTTTTATTTGTTCGTTTCGAACTATTCAATAATAAAAATTCCTTTTGCTTATTCCTCTAAT
>NW_013531597.1:0-520 GCF_000836235.2 Papilio xuthus | reverse complement strand
AAAATGAAAAAATTTAAATCTGGATGTTCAGAAATAATAAGTTCTTGTAAATTTGCCACTCTAATGAAGTCAAGTTGGTTCTTCGAAGTGCAGGAAAGAGCTTTAAATATAAATAATAAAATAAAAATTCTGTTTTTATCAACGCTTTCTTTGTTATTAGTAATGAATAATCTTAACAGACGAACTATGATTATGGTCTTTATAGATGGGTTTATGACTAGGACATAACCCAAAGCAAGTATTTCCGGTACTATAGTAATGTATTTATAGATCTCTAAATATTCTTGTAATAGTATAAACGGTCTTTCAGTTAGATCATTTAAATCTGAAGTTTCATATTCTTTAAACTTGTTATCGAAGAAACCATCAATTGCTCTGTCCAAATCAGAAGAAAATGCTTGAAAAACTTTTTCTGTGAGTTCAAGATGGAATTTGTATTTATTAAATAAACAATTGTTAAAGGTAATACAATCATTATCAATCAGTTTTCCAAGTATATTTCTATTAGTTTTCTTCTTTT
>NW_013531596.1:0-615 GCF_000836235.2 Papilio xuthus | reverse complement strand
TGTTAGATCTTCTATCTACTTCAAAGATATTTAGTGAACTTTTATTCTCATTGGTTACTTTAATCAGTCATGTTCCATGATTTTTATTTCTTTCAATTAAACTTCACAAAAATCAAACTGATCTGACGTGCATGATTTTTAAACTGATGAGTATGAATTTAAAAAAAAACACAAAGAAAATTTAATAATAAGAACTCATAAAAGATTAATAATGCTTTGAAACACGTTTGTTTGTTTATTTTTTATTTAATTTTAATACATCAAATGCTTTAAAATGCTTATATTTTCAGAAATTGCCGAGTAGAAAATTCAATAATTAGAACTTAAAACCCATGAATAATCCAAAAATATACGTTTATATTACTCTTTTACTTCATTCTTAAACATCAAATTCTTTATAATGCTTTTATTTTAAATTTCGCTTGATTCATACCTCAGCCTATCAGTGTTTTGTAAAGAAGGTTTGGATATAATGTGCATGATTATAATAACACTCAGAGAAAATTAAATAATTAGAACTTATAGGACATGAATTATGTTATAAAATTATACTTTTTCTATTGAAATTTAAAGCTTTTTAATGCTTTATAAATAATCTAAATTACTCTTTCAATC
>NW_013531595.1:0-836 GCF_000836235.2 Papilio xuthus | reverse complement strand
ACAACATCACAGTTGTCGGGCTTCAAAACAATATCAAAAGTATTATTTTTAATCAAACTCTGAACTTCTGACGAAATAGCTTCCATCCAGTCTTCGCGTTCATCACCCGATAAAGCTTCATCTATAGATATTTCTATAGCTCCAGCAAAATGTTCATTTTCATAAAGCCTCTCACTATCTTCTTGATTACATTGCGTTGTTGTATTTTCTGTCATCTCATTTTGATTAAGTTCTTGATTGGTTTCTCTAACATTATATAACTTCTTAGGCCTTCCACGTTGACCTCTTTGTATTTTCGGTCTTCCAGGCATTCTCTTTAATATTATCTGACTTGTTATATCCTCATTTGCTCCACCAGTTGCATTTTCACTTGCATCGCCATTATCGTTATTATCATTTATGTTATTTTCTTGTACTATTTCAATATCGTCACATCTCGTATCTTTATTAAATACTACATCAATGATAGATTCATTATCTAATTTCTTCTCCTTTTCGATAATCTCATTTCTATCTACATTACTGTCTTTACTTCCGCAAATTACATTGATTTTGGTAATATGATTCTCTTGAAATTTCACATCTCGTGCAATAACAATATTATGTTCACCTGGTATCCATATTCGATATCCTTTAGAAGTTCGTGGGTATCCTACCATTATGCCTTCTCGAGCACGCGCGACAAACTTATCTTTATTGGGCGTCTTGTCTAAAACAAAACATTTAGAACCAAAACATCGCATGTACTCAATGTTGGCTGGTTCTCCATAACACATGTTATACGGCGTATCTCCATTAAAAGTATTAGTCGGGCAACGATTTCTAATATGACAGGC
>NW_013531594.1:0-560 GCF_000836235.2 Papilio xuthus | reverse complement strand
CGTTGTCGTCAATCACTTTCACCATAGCTGTGGACAGTAAAACATGCGAAGAAGTAGTAGGTTGTTGGGGAGTATTACTTGACAAAGCGATATTATTTTGATTAGCGCAAGCAATGGATGATGAAGAATGGTGAATAGGCAATGCGACACTAGAACTACTAGGCATCGGGTCTTGAAATGAAGTAGGCTTAGACTCTTCAGTGTGCAAAAGAGTATTATGTTTACTATTGCAATACTTACAATGCGTTAATCGACATCGCTTAGTACCGTGCCCGGGACGTAAACAATTAAAACATATTTTTAATTCCTTTGCCTTTTTTAATCGTTCCTCAACGGTTAAACTACGAAAATGTTCGCATGTAAATAAAAGATGATTTTTTGAACATAAAGGACATGACAAATTATAAGATTTCATGTTGTTATTTTTTGACTGTGCAAAGGAACGACTATTATTTATGTTTGATGCGACTATATAACTGTTATTTTTTGAAATTATTTTATTTATATTTGTACTTTGTTTATTTTCTATAGTTTCCAATAAATCAGCTTTGTTACTAATA
>NW_013531591.1:0-1778 GCF_000836235.2 Papilio xuthus | reverse complement strand
TGAGTAAGATCTTGTTCATTTTAAATAATAATCTTTATACTAAGTTCGGGAGTAAGTAGCATTAACACTAGATTTACCACGGTTTTTCATATACCCATTTATACCAAAAACAGTCATTTTGACTGGTGGGTAAAAAATTATTTAGGTATGTTTTTTTGCTTTTATTAACACTTGAAACGATTATAAACGAGTTTATTTTGTTTTTTATAAATTAAAAATCTCTTTTTTACATTTTTTATAACTAAAACTTTTATTCTACGTACTGAGTTTCACAATTTTTGCAAAGGTGAAGTTTTATGCCAGTACATTTCCCACAAACGGATTTTCTGCATTCATAGCAATTATTTGATGCTTTATTATTGTTACATAATGCAATTTGACACCATTTTCTTATTTTATCCTCATTATTTATAATCGTCAAATTTGAAACGTTACTATTTTCTCGTAAATTTTGATATTCTTCTGCTAATTCTTCTGCCAGTCTAAACAAAAATCTTTCCGTGAGATTTTTTCACCAGTTGCAGTTTTGTATAATATCCAAGCATTTATTCCCGCTAAATCTAAAATGTTAAAAAAAACCTGGAGTGGCCATCTTCTAGAACCCGATTTTACTGTATACTTCTTAGCCATTTGATCAGTTGCATCTACTCCAAATTTAGTTTTATTATAATAACTTATAGTCTCTGGCAATTTTTTTACTGAATTTTCAATTTTGACATGTTTATGTCTTGTACTCAGTAAAAGTACTTTCTTATCAGGTTTACTTTTGTAAACCGTAAGAGAACATTCATTGGTTTGAAATAACAAAGTTGTAAACCGCTCCATTCCATCTTTTTTCTGTTTACAGATATCGGGCAATTCTTTTTTGTTTGACCGCATCGTTCCAAGAAATGAAGTTTTTAGAAGTCTTAGCTTCAACGCTAAAGGAATACTTGTAAAAAAATTATCAGTTGTAATTGTTCTACCCTTCATTGAAAAAGGTTCTATAAGCTTCATTACTACATACTCACCAAGAGGAGTTGAAGAGTTTCGATCTTCATCTTTTCCAAGGTAAGGGAATCCATTCACAACATATTTTGTGCTAACGTCAGATGCAAGCCAGAATTTTATACCAAATTTAAAAGGTTTGTTTGGCATATATTGAGTGAAACGACACCTTGCTTTTGTAGGAAATAATTGCTCATCCACGGTTATATGAGCTCCCGGCCTATAATTATTTTGGCTATTAATAATAAATCGATTCCAAACATCAGAAATATGTGTAAATTTGTCCGTCTTCAACCTTTCCAACCTTGTATTTTTGTCATCAAATCTAATAAATCTTAGAATTTCAGTAAATTCACGTCTACTCATGGTTTTTGCAAAAAAAGGGGGACCCCATTTATTGTTCCAAAGATAAGAAACTCTTAACGTATTGCCTTCATATGCCCCACGAGCATATAGTATACCAATAAATGCCTTAAGTTTAGATATTGTCAATTTCCATTCTATTCCTAAAACCTCGAATGCTTCTTTTTCAGTAAAAGTAATTATGTCTTCTAAGATTTTGTTATCAATTAATAACAAAAAAGCACTACTTAAATCCCCTTTCATTATATTTTTTTGTGCTAAACCAGTAGGACCATAAAAATCCTTAAAGATACAATGTTCAGGCATTCTACCAGCCTTACCTCCTTGGTTTATTTTTTTCCAAATCGTACCATCTGAAGCGACCTCAAATCCGCAATCTACTGATTCATTCCTATTATCCGAGCCAAATTTTTGTTTTAGATATTCAT
>NW_013531588.1:0-1132 GCF_000836235.2 Papilio xuthus | reverse complement strand
CGTTAAAAAAAAAAAAAAAAAAAAAAGGTTAGGTTAGGTTAGGTTAGGTTAGGTTAGGTTAGGTTAGGTTCCTGGTTGGGGTGGAGACACTGTCGGATCACAGATATATTCGATTCGAAGTGGTCTCCTCCCCATCCGGGGCCACGATCAGGCGGAACACCCGCGCATCCGTGGGGAGAGGTCAAATATGGTCCTTGAGATCAATGGACAAGGAAGCTGCAGAACTTGCTACCATCGTGGGCACCTGGTCGTGCAAAATTGAGGAGAAAAATATAGAGAACGGCGTGAATTGGCTGACTGACACATTGGCGCATATTTCAGATAGCGCCATGTCGAAGGTTCGGCCATCCCAACATCGGCGAAATCGGGTGTACTGGTGGTCGGCAGAGCTATCGCGGTTGCGTGCTGTGTGTGTGGCTGCCCGCCATCGGTACGCCAGGTACCGCAGACGTCGCGCAAGAGACGAGTCTGAGGAGCGGCATCTCTATGCCTTCTACCAGGATGCCAAGAAGGCCCTGAGGTCAGAGATCGCCGCCTCCAAAGACCGGGCCTGGGAGGAATTCTTAAGCAGTCTGGAGTTGGACCCATGGGGCCGGCCATATAAACTCGTCATGAGTAAGCTGCGCCCCTGGGCTCCTCCCCTAACTTCAACTTTGGACCCGGCACTGCTTACATCCGTAGTGACCGCGCTCTTTCCTCCCAGTGCCCGAAGCACCGGATTTGACTTCTCCGGCTCGATGCCGCCCGGTTCTGTCCCGGAGGTATCCGAGTCGGAGATAACCCTGGCTAAGACGAAGATGCAGTGCAAGCGTACCGCCCCAGGTCCCGACGGGATACATGGGAGGTTGCTTGCACTGGCATTAAACCACGGACTGGACGACGCGCTTAGGTCACTATTGACCAAGTGCCTCATGGATGGAGACTTTCCGGCGAAATGGAAAGTGGGAAAACTGGTCCTACTGAGGAAGCCCGGGAAACCGGAGGACAGCCCGGCGGCCTACCGCCCAATAGTGCTGCTTGATGAGGCCGGCAAGTTGTTCGAGAGAGTGATTGCCGGCCGCATCAATCAGCACCTCTCCTCAGTAGGGCCAGACCTGGCGAATACCCAATTCGGCTTTAGGCGTCAAAGATC
>NW_013531585.1:0-627 GCF_000836235.2 Papilio xuthus | reverse complement strand
CGCGGGGATGTTGCGAATACTTAAAAATTTATATATTTTTACCCCTAATTCTAGATAAACAATAGTACACATAAACTTGAGTAAAATTTAATATATTACGGAAAAGAAGAAAGGAGCCTTGGAAAAACCTCAATTTTGCAACTCAAAGATTAAGTAAAAGGTTTAAAACAAAAAAGATGGTATTTTAAATTGTTGTGTTCTTCATTTTAGATATTTGACTCGTTTATCTCTTCTTTCACTTTCTTATTTGTCAATTATGTTTCTTTAAAAGGGGATTGAAAACAAAAAAAGAGAGAAAACATTTAAACAAACTTCTATTTAACTTCCTTTAAAAGAGTCTGGCTCAACTCTGTTCTAAGACGTATCTAGGAACATGTCATTCCCATCATCCTTGTCAAAGAATTGATCTCCAATAAAGTACACTGGCTTTGAGTAATTGAAGAAAAAGTGTTTGATGCACTGTAATTTTAAACCAATATCTTCAACACAAGTATGTTTTGCAGTTAATTGTATTAATTTTTGTGAAAGAGTGAATTACATAATTAATTGGCAATTATTCAATCTAAACTTTAAACAAAACACTAATTCATACAAACAACGTCAATAGAGAAGCTTTCAGTCGCTCTT
>NW_013531584.1:0-508 GCF_000836235.2 Papilio xuthus | reverse complement strand
GCAGCGACTGGGGCCTCAATCATTGAGGTCCCCGGTGCCGATAGCGCGCCGAAGGCGGACCTCCTGGCCGAAAGGCTCCGAGAGGTGTTCGGGAACGGTGGCGATGTCACCGTATCCCGACCAACCAAAACGGCGGAACTGCTTGTGGCGGGGCTGGATGACTCCGTCACGAAAGAAGAGGTGACAGCAGCGGTCTGTGCCAAAGGCGGCTGCGCAGTGGACCACGTAAAGGTGGGATCGCTCCGCCAGGAGAGATCCGGTCTCTTTGCCGTCTGGGTAGCATGCCCCGTAGAAGCTGCTAAGAAAGTAGTGGAGGGGAAGCTGCTGGTAGGCTGGGTTTCGGCCAGGGTGAAGCTCCTTGAACGCAGGGAGCTGCGATGCTTCAAGTGCCTTCACTCTGGCCACGTCAAGGCGCGGTGTACCGCGTTGGTCGACAGGGGGCTGCAGTGCTACCGGTGCGGCCAGATGGGACACCGCGCCGCGGACTGTAACGCTGCCCCCCACTGCA
>NW_013531582.1:0-604 GCF_000836235.2 Papilio xuthus | reverse complement strand
GTCGGGACATGGATGTTTCGGCAGTTATCTGCGCCGGATTGGGAGGGAGCCGTCCGCAGTGTGCCTCCACTGCGACGATTGCCCCGAGGACACTGCCCAGCACACGTTAGCGGAGTGCCCGGCGTGGACACAGCAACGGAGGGACCTTGTGGCCGCAGTGGGCGACGATCTCTCGCTGCCGGCCACAGTAGAAGCCATGGTGTCATCGGACGGAGCCTGGAAGGCCGTCCAAATGTTCTGCGAGGCTGTAATGAACATCAAAGAGGAAGCGGAGAGGGCAAGGGAGGCGACTAGCCAAGACGCCATCCGAAGCCGCCGCACTGGGGGGAGAAGAAGGGCATTCGCCCGGACGATCCCACCCTGACAGAACTCGAGTGGTGGGCAGGGGGAAGCCCGCCACTCAGAAAGAGTAGAAGAGGACGCGTTCGTTTCCCGCGCAAATAGATGAGGCTCAAATGGAAGAGGAGCTCAGAGCAATCACTGCCGGGGCGTGCGAAGAATACTGTACAGTGTACCCACGCCCCCGGTGAGAAGTGAAATGAGGGGAACAGTGGTGGTTTAGTGGGTATGCTCACATTCGGTGAGAGAATCCCACATAACTACC
>NW_013531580.1:0-825 GCF_000836235.2 Papilio xuthus | reverse complement strand
ACCTCCAAGAATTTAAAGGGCGGATATGTGCGAGCCTTAAAGGACGCAGCAGAAGAGATCTCGAAGATGACCAAAGCTCTGCAAAGCAGATGCTCCACGGAGGAGACCAAGGGCCTGCAGGCGGATAACGCCCGCCTGCGAGCGGAAGTAGCCCAGCTGCGCAAGGAGGTGGCTGAGATGAAAGCTCACCTCCTTACACCGAACGCGAGGATGGAAGCTGCCGTTGAGACCAGACATCTCGGACCACAACGGCAGCAGCAAACCGACAACGAGGAGTTAGTGCGCACAATCTTGTGTCAAGTTGGCACAATGATTAACGCCAGATTCGAGGCATTACAAGATCGCCTCCTACCGGAGAAACGCCTCCGTCCCCCGCTGGCGGCAGACAACAGGCCCGAGCTCGAGGGCAGCGGCGTTCAGGCAGCCCCAAAAGCTTCGAGCGCAGCAAAGAGCGGGCAAGCGTCGGGCAAAGCTCCAGGGAAACCTGCGGGCAAAGCCTCGAGTAAAGCCTCGAGTAAACCTGTCAAGGAGAGGACAACAGAGCCCCAGGCCCCACCCCAGGCAGCGGCAGCGACAGAACCCGCCGACCAAGATCAGCCCCAGGATCAACCCTGGAGTACGGTGGTCAGGAAAGGGCTGAAGAAGAAGAAGAAGGAGCGGTCACGTGTCTTCACTAACACCGAGTTAGCAAGAGGAGCGCCAAGAACACCAAGAGCGCCAGCGCGAACACCAGCGCCAACAGCGAGTACACCCAAAACCTCCGCGGTGGTGGTCACCATCACGCCTGAGGCCATGGCAAATGGATTGACTTACGATGCGGTAATT
>NW_013531579.1:0-503 GCF_000836235.2 Papilio xuthus | reverse complement strand
CAGGACTCTCGTCATACATCAAGTGTTCGTTCGTGCATTTTCACTAATCAGTTAATAATCCGAACAAAATGACCGGTCGCGGCAAGGGAGGTAAAGGCTTGGGAAAAGGCGGAGCGAAGCGTCACAGAAAAGTACTTCGTGATAACATCCAGGGTATTACGAAGCCCGCCATTCGACGTCTCGCACGAAGAGGCGGCGTGAAGCGTATCTCCGGTTTGATATACGAGGAGACTCGCGGTGTATTAAAAGTGTTCCTCGAGAACGTGATCCGCGACGCCGTCACCTACACCGAGCACGCAAAGAGGAAGACCGTCACCGCGATGGACGTCGTTTACGCCCTGAAACGTCAAGGACGTACCCTGTACGGTTTCGGCGGTTAAACAAAGGCTCGTCTGCTCTCAGCTTCAGCCAGCCACGGGACGAGCGTTATATTATTATCTTTCTATCGGTTTTCAATATTAATGGATAGATAATAATTAATTCTGCAATGGTCAAAAGGCCCT
>NW_013531578.1:325-1744 GCF_000836235.2 Papilio xuthus | reverse complement strand
GGTCCTTACCAGGTCCTGCGCCTAGCGCAGGCCCTGGTCGGGGCCCAGGCACGCCCATTGGGCGGGGCAGGGCGCGGCGCGCACCTAGGTGCCGCCGTGCGGAGTGGAGGGGTGTTTTCCGCGGGGCTATGCCGGATAGGGCCTCCCATACCGGACAGGCCCGCGGGAAACACCAGTGGACCCTTAGGGGTCGAAGGATGGCGGCCAGTAGGCCGCGCGTCCTGGTTTGGGGACCTCACCCCGTAATAAAGGCGGTTTCCGGTGTCCGACAACACTGGAAAAGTAAATGATGGCATCCCTAAACACAGATTTACCCCAGGAGGGTACCTCCAGCATCGCTGGAGGAGAATCCCTCCCCGCGGCCTCGGCCGCGGGCAGCCCCGCGTATTCTGGGGGGGGCAAGGACTGCTACTCAAATACGACGACGACCCTAGCTACGGAAATGGACATTGAGGCAAGTGAACCGGAATTAGTTTCGAGGAAGGAGGAAAGCGGGGGCACCAGTACACTGACCGAGAGCGGGAGAGCTCAGTGGCTAGAGCCTTTCGCTAATAACGGGCGCACGCTAAGAGTCATGCTGACGCGGTGCGACTCGTTCGGCATAGACAGTGGCGCTACGGCGTCAAACACCGAGTTCGACTCGGACTCCTCGGCCACCAGCTATATGTCTGGCGTGTCCGGGGAGTCCTACAGAAGGGCCTCCCTCAAAAGAGGAAGGGGTCCCCCTTCTGACCCGGAGGAGACGAGTGGCGCTGCTCCCGTCAAGGGAGCAGTCCAAAAATCAAAACGCGGACGGAGCCGGCCTCTCAGCTTCGAGATAACCGATGCCGAGGTGGCCGCGTCACTGCGCGCAGCGAGAGAGGCAAGGGCCACTATACCATCCGGCCCGGCCCATCTCTCGCTGACCGAGACGGAGGAGGACCGGACCAGCGTTGCCCTCAACAAATGTGTAGAGGCTTCGCTGAAGACAATTGTTGACGTGGCAACAAAGTCCACCAACATTAAGGGGACGTTAGTGAAAGCGCTGAAGGAGGCGGCGGCAAACATCAAGGCCGCCGTCTCCCAGCTAAGAGAGCGGACGATGTCGGAGGAGGTGGCGCGGCTGGAAGCAGCAAATGCGCGCCTCCACAGAGACATGGAGGAGCTACGGCACGAGCTCAAGGAGGTAAAACGTCAACCGGCTCAGCCGGACGAACCGGATATCCGGCAATTACTGGACGAATCATCGCGGGCCAACCTAGAAAGGCTTGGCAATATGCTAAACGCCAGGCTAGCGGGACTGGAGGACCGTCTCCTCCCTGATCCGCGCCGCCGGCCTCCGCTGGCGGCGGACAGGAGAATGGAAGGTGACGGCCCTCCCGCTTCGCTCCCTAAGGCGAAACAGGGGGGGAAGAAGAAGGGACCGGCGACCGAGGAGCC
>NW_013531578.1:0-64 GCF_000836235.2 Papilio xuthus | reverse complement strand
AAACGGAGTTGATGCTGAGTGAGGCGTCGACATCAATGTCCGAGACCAGTCGCCGGGCTAGTCC
>NW_013531576.1:0-1526 GCF_000836235.2 Papilio xuthus | reverse complement strand
GGTATCACCGAGTACCGGATTACCTGTTTCGCGTGGTGTCGGACTACCTATCGGAGAGGTCTGTGACCTATAGGAGTCGAAGCGGGTGGTGTCGCCACGAAGTGTCCTGTGGGGTCCCGCAGGGCTCGGTCCTCGGCCCCCTATTATGGAACGTGGGATACGACTGGGTCCTGCGGGGCTCTCTCGTGGGGGGGGTTGACATCACCTGCTACGCTGACGACACCCTAATAACGGCGCGCGGTCCTTCCCACTGGGAGTGCGCGATCCGGGGGACGGCGGGGGTAGCGCAGGTCGTTGCGAGGGTTAGGGCTCTGGGACTTGAGGTCTCCCTAAACAAGTCGGAAGCCATCATCTTCCACGGCCCTCGTAGAAGGCCTCCGGAGGGTATGCGTATCACGGTTGGCGGTGTGGAGATACCAATCGGGCCCCAGATGAGATACCTGGGCCTCACGCTTGATGGTAGGTGGACCTTTGAGGGCCACTTTCGCAGGCTGGGGCCCAGGCTCTTACGAACAGCCGCGGCCCTTGGCAGTCTATTGCCGAACGTCGGTGGTCCGAAGGCCTTATGTCGGCGTCTATTCATCGGAGTGGTCGGATCAATGGCGTTATACGGCGCCCCAGTATGGAGCGGCGCCTTAAATCGGAGAACGGTGGACATCCTGCATCGGCCCCAAAGATCTTTGGCCATCAGGATGATCCGAGGATACCGGTCCATCTCCTTTGAGGCGGCCTGCGCCCTGGCGGGTTCCCTACCGTGGGTACTGGAGGCGAGCGTGCTCGCGGCGGTCCACGCGTGGCGCGAGCGGAAGGCGCTCATGGACGGAGTTCCTCCGCCTAGGGCAGAAGTTGAAAGATTTCGGAGGGAACGGCGAGAGGCTGCCCTGTTCAGCTGGCAATGCCGCCTTCGCCAGTCGAACTTTGGAAAAAGGACGACTGAGGCTATTGGCCCAATATTGGCGATGTGGGTCGGAAGGGCGCATGGGACGGTAACCTTCCGTCTGGCGCAGGTGCTGTCGGGGCATGGCTGCTTCGGCAGTTATCTGCGTCGGATCGGGAGGGAGCCGTCCTCGGAATGCCACCACTGCGGGGTCTGCCCGAATGACACGGCCGAACATACCCTGGCGGAGTGCCCGGCTTGGGCGGTTCAACGACGGGACCTTGTGGCTGCAGTTGGCGCTGACCTCACTCTGCCGGCCATAGTGAAAGCCATGGTGGTCTCCCACGACGCATGGCGTGCCGTGCAGAGTTTCTGCGAGGAGGTCATCGGCCAAAAAGAGGACGCCGAAAGAAACAGGGAGGCGTTCAGCCAAGACCCTGCAAGAAGCCGCCGAAGAGGGGGTAGAAGGAGGGCTTTTGCCCGAATTCACCCACCTTGATAAAAACTCGAGTGGCGGGCTAAGGGGAAGCCCGTCGCTCTGAGTCAAGCGAGGATGCGCTGGTTTCCTGCGCGCGTGAGGAAGTAACATCTGTAGAGGCGACAGCCAGTCACAGCCGGGAAGTGTGACGAATACTCCTCAGTGTGCCCA
>NW_013531573.1:0-816 GCF_000836235.2 Papilio xuthus | reverse complement strand
TCTCATTATATCTCATAATAAAATACATCACTGCGCTCGAAGTTTTATTCTCAAGTGTAATATTGCTTAAAGATTTTAAATCATTATGAGTTATCTTTAAAGACTCGTTTGGTTTGCAATAAATTCTACCGTTCTTTTCTTCAATAATAACTTTTTGTGAACATTTATCCTTATCATACAATATTATTTTTATACTCTCTTCATGCTGGGATAAAAGATGTTCAAAGTTTTTATGTTTAACATTTTTAGATTCTTCATTTTCATCATCCTTCTGATGACAACATTCAAAAAACTTTTTAAAAATTTTTAAGAATTCATCATCGTGTTTAACTAAGGAATGCTGAAAAAATAAACAGAATGAGTAAACAAAGTTCCATACGGATGTACAACGACAAAATGGTAGCTTACTAAAAGAATCATGACTAAGCATTTCATCTGTCAAATTGAATTCAAAATTATCATAGGTATCTTTATCAAACGAAAAATAGGGATCCTCACCAGAATACAAATTTTCTTCACATAAGGATACTTTTTCAATTGAACATTGTATCGTAACTATATTGTAAGCAATTAAACAAATATTAAGCACTGGTAAACCTTTCATGGGGATAAAATACTTTTTCTTTAAAATGTTCAATTTAAATTTGCCTTTTTAGACAAATCCGAAAAATTATGAATACGTTGGTTTAATACGACTTCACAATTACTTTTATATAAGTTTGATCAACTTAATTCGTATTCAAATTTGGATGGTATAATTCTTGAATTGTTTATATCCGTTTTAGTAAATAATTTTTAATCTGTTAATTTAAGGAT
>NW_013531572.1:0-2353 GCF_000836235.2 Papilio xuthus | reverse complement strand
TTTACCTTTTTTCACCTCTGTAACACAATTTACCATTTCCTTTCATACTCTTTTTTTCTATATTTTACCTAGTTTTTTACCTCTATTTTTACCTTTTTCTTTCTAATCCATGTATACCTACCTTTAAAAAACACTTTTTTTTACTTTTCTCAAATTTCCACCTTTACCTTTAAATAAATTTTTTAACATCTTACAACCCTTTAATATTAACTTCTTTACGTTTTCTACCTCTTTAACATTATTACTTTATTCATACCTTCTTTTTTCTATCATTTCAAATTATTAACATTTTGTCCGTATTTAATACAGGAACTTGTACTAGTAAAGTTGTTAAATTTACAATGATTTTTATCTTAAAGATATATCTTTTTATATTACTTGTTATTTACTTAGGCATTCGTATATTCTTAAATTACGCCTATTTAAGATATTTATACACTTTTTAATCTTTTAAACCGTACAGATATCTCAATTTTTACTACTTTTTTTTGTCTTTTTTTACAACAATTACCTCTTAAAAAAAAAAATATTAATGTGTGTTTTAAAGACAACTACCTTTAAACAACATATTACTAACATTATTTAAACCGATATTTACAATAACAATTATCTTTTTATTTTTTTAACTATGATTTCTTGCCTCACTAAAATATCACTTTTTACCCTTTACTTTTATTGATATATCATAAACTTTAAAGATTAACTACTTTTTGATATTTTTACTACAAAATAACTGAAGTATTTTTTTTATTTTTTGAAAATTTTTCTTTTTCATGGTGTCTTTAACTATACTCTCCCTTTTTTGCCTTTTACTTTTTTTGATTTATCTTTAATCTTGATTGATTACTACTATTTGATTTTATTAAATTTCATAAAATTTTTTAATAGGATTTTTTTCATGGTGTCTTTAACTCTACTCTCCCTTTTTGCCTTTTACTTTTATTGATTTAACTTAAATCTTGATTGATTACTACTATTTGATTTTATTAAATTTCATAAAATTTTTACTTTTTTGAATTTTAATTTTTAGATATTTTTTGTTCATAGTGTCTTTATCTTAACTCTCATTTTTTGCCTTTTACTTTTATTAATTTATCTTTAATCTTGATTTTTATCTAATATTTGATTTTATTAAATTTGGACAAATTTTTATAAATTACTTTGAAGGTTTACAGCTTATTTCTTCTACTATTATTCTTATGTATCATGCTATTCAAACTCTTACTATTAGCGTAGGATGTTTTTTTATAGTGTCTTTTGACACACTACCCTTGCATTCACCTTTTACTTTTAATATTTAATTTAACAGAAATTTTAGGAAATTCATAATGGTAGTATATCTGAATTGAAACAAAGATTTGGAACTTGGTAATTTAACATGTATCATCTCCTCACTGAACATGGTTATTTTTTTCGCTTATATTTTATAGTGTCTTTTGATTTACTACCCCTATATTTGTCTTTTACTTTTAAAATTTAATTTAACATAAAGTTTTATAAATTCCCAATGGTAGTATGTTGACATTCACAAAAAAAAAAAAACCTTTTTTACTGTTGTTTTATAAGCTTTTTAATTGTCTCTTAGCATCTGTTTACTGTTATTTTCTTTTGTAAATTATTGACGATTTATCCGTCTCATAAATAAACACTTGTACTACTAAAGTTTTTTTTTTAACGATGATTTTAAAATCCTTGATATTATGTTTTGGAAGGTGTCTAGTTGTCATATTCTTGAGTAACTTTATGAATAACGAAAGATTTAAATATTAACTAGGATATTTAGTCTCATAAACTGGGACATTTCTTTTAAATTATCATTGTTTGCCTTTAAAAATGACTTATAAATTTAAAATATTTTACAAAGATTTACAGATGGTACTGTTACAATTATTAAAGAATTTAATACAATCTTTAAGGCTATTAAAAGATGTTTTGTATGTTCATTAGAAGATATTGAACTGAATACTGCTCTCTATGCTAATTCAGGGGTCAAAATTTATTTATTTAAACCCCTATTTTCTTAAAACGGGAAGAAGGAAGAGAGATAAATATCTTGACTTTATTAAAACATGATAAGGTGTAAAAATACTTTAAATCAAGTTTTAAATGTACGCTATTACATTTTTTATGTTTATATGTCATTTATAACATTTAATAAATTATTTTTAATTTTTATTTTTAACTTAGAGGTAGGGGTTAAAATGATTATATTTTGCCCCCTGTTTCGTTTTCGAACTTCTATTCTGTTTGTTTATTTCATCAATTAATTATTTCTAGAATCCTTTCGATTTGTTCTTGACATGTTCTTTTCGAACGACTTTCTTTTAGTTTTTACCCCCAAAAATAGTGCTTC
>NW_013531570.1:0-779 GCF_000836235.2 Papilio xuthus | reverse complement strand
GCGGTGGTGGTGACTATCACGCCGGAGGGCACCGCCAAGGGTCTAACTTACGACTCAGTGATAGCCGAGGCCAAGTCAAAGATTAGGCTCCAAGACGTCGGCATCACCACCGGGGTGCGCTTCCGGATCTGTGCCACGGGAGCTCGGCGCTTTGAGGTCATTGGGGAGGAAAATGGGTCTCAGGCTGACGCGTTGGCTGCAAGACTGACCCAAATTTTTGACGGAGCGTTGGTACGCATCACCAGGCCAGCCAAAACAACGGAGGTCAAGGTCTCGGGTTTTGACGACTCCGCAACAGTAGAGGAGGTCTTGATCGCTGTAGCAGGAGCGGGGGGCTGTGCCAAGGAGAGTCTCCGCTGCACAGGGCTTGTTCGGGACCGGTTTGGAGTCCACCACGCGTGGATCGAGTGCCCGGTAGCGACGGCAAAGCGGGTTGCCGCAGCGGGTCGCCTGGTGATGTCGTGGGCCTCGGCAGCCGTCAAGCTGCTCGAACCTCGCCCGCTACGATGTTACCGGTGCCTTCAAAAGGGCCATGTGAGGGTGCAGTGCACCGCAGAGGTGGATAGAAGCAACCAGTGCTTCCGGTGCGGGGTCGACGGTCATAAATTTAGAGACTGCACGGCTAAACCGCACTGCACCATTTGCGCAGCCGCTAAAAAACCCGCGGACCACAGGCTTGGCGGCAGGGGCTGCTCGGCTCCAGCGCCCAAAGTCTCCCGAGGCATACGGCCACCGCTACCACCACACCAGCCGATACGCGAGGACTCAATGGAGACGGA
>NW_013531567.1:0-968 GCF_000836235.2 Papilio xuthus | reverse complement strand
AAGGGGTCTCTCCGAGTCCTACGGTTAGCGTAGGACTCTGGACGAGGCCCAAGCACGCCCAATTTGGGTGGTGCTGGGCACGGCGGTAACACACCGCCGCTGTGCTAGTGAGGGGGTGTCTTTCGTGGGGCCATGCCGGCCAGGGCCTCCCATGCCGGACGGGCCCACGGAAGACACCAGCGGACCCACTTGGGTCGGGGTATGGCGGCCTCCAAGGTCGCGGAGGGGACTGTCTGGTCTTGTTGTCGGTTGGTCGATGATGGTCGAAGAAGGTCGAGGGCGTGCGGCATCACGTTAAAAGGCAGTGGACTTCGGTCGGTGGTTGGCGGCCTTCAAGGCTCGCGCGTCGTGGCTAGGGGACCTCACCCCGGATAAAAAAGGCGGTTTCCGGTGTCCGAAAACACTGGGCATTAGTATGATGGCATCCTTCAATAGTACATTACCCCAGGAGGGTACCACCAGCGAGTCTGGTGGAGAATCCCTCCCAGAGGTCATCCTGACTGGTAAAGCCAGGGTGATCTCTGGCCGGTCCTCGTATTCTGGGGGGACCAAAGAATGCCCTGATTACGCACCTACGACGACTATGGCGAGAAATATGGATAACGAGATTGCAAGCGATTTGGATTTGTCGGTCGAGAGTGGACAGGTTGTCCAAGAGGGAAATGCTCCTGCGGCAGAGGCGGGCATGGAGCTCGATGAGGAGATGATGATGAGTGGAAGTAGCCGGGGGGCCAGTCCTAGCACCAGAAAAAGGAAAGCCCGACCGCCAAACTCGCGCTCTTACGCGGGCATGGGGAAGGCGAAACACCTGTACATCGAGGCTGAGCAAAGTGATGAGGGGCAGTCTCGCGAGGAGGCAGAAGTGGTTGCCGCCTCGCTCGCAGCAAAGGCCCAAGCCCGTGCCAACCCGATGCTGAGAATGGTGTCCGACGAGGAGGACGAGGAGGAGTTCCAGGCGGCCGGCACCC
>NW_013531566.1:0-1425 GCF_000836235.2 Papilio xuthus | reverse complement strand
TGAAATAAGTATAATCTTAACACTATATTGTTATGAATTTGATCTTCATCAGGAAAATTTCGACCCAAATAATAAAAATTTTCAATACGACTTTTTTGTCTTGCCCGTTGGTAATGGTTAAACTCCCAACTGAAAAAGAATAACTTAGAGATGCCTAATAAATTCAATGTATAGATATGATCTATATTTACATTTTGTAGTGCATGAAAATGCTTTTTTTATTAAAAACATAATGAATATCCTACTTTTAGTTAAATCGTGTGTATTTTGTGAAAGAAATAATGCGATTAATCAGAAAGTAAAAGTCACTTTTTTAAAAGAACATTGTGTCGCGATATATCCTAAAGATATTAATTCTAAAAATATTTTTACATATCTATATATCGTCATAAACTCCTTTAGATGTAAATATTTGTTGCTACCAATTATCCTTTGCGCTTCTTTAAAATTTTTAAGACGTTGTATTTCATTAAACTTGGTTTCAAAGTCGTGTGAAAATCGATCATAAATTATGTTATCAAGGCTAAGACAATGGTTGTATTTTAACCAAAGACTTGTAAGTATATTTTTCAATAAATCATCTATATCAGCAGTAAACACTTCGATATCTTTTTTTGTAAATTCGTTAAGAAACATTAGTGTCTCCTTAATCAAATCTAATCTTGTAAAATACGTATTTTGATGTCTTTTACTGACACTATTTCTAATATAGTCGGTTATGTTAAAGCAAAATTCCTCTACGTATTTGTTAAACTCAAAAGACAATAGATAATCATTGTTACTTTCATGAATCGCAATATTGCTATTTGACTGTGTTAGTATTTCTGGTGTCTCTTCACAAACTTTATTAGCTGTCCATTTTATTGGTTCAAGAAAACTTAAATATCCTTCTAAATCTTCATTGGATGTTTCTATGAGGTCATCGAACGAGTAAATGCAATAGTATAAAATTAGATCACTGTCATTTTTTCTTGGGTATGGATTTATGAAATTTTCTAATTTTTGAGTTTCTGAGTTGATGCTAGGATCAATTGCCATAGCTTTTTTTTTATTATTATGGTTAATTGTGACGTATTGGCAGCAATAAACGTACAATTGTATGAGAGAGAATTTAAAGAATAACCTCATACTAGGGTAAAAAAGAATTAAACTTATAAATGATCAGAAATTGAATTAAATTGTTTATAGAGAAGATATAAATTTAACGTAATTTTCTTTTAATAATTTCTTATTATTTTGATGTAAATCACTAAATGTTCTTTTGGTTGCTCAGATTATGGCTTAAAAGAATTCTTTATCTTGCATGAAACCAATAAAAAACGGTAATGTTTAATAAACATGTGATAGAGTTAGTATATTATGTATTTATTTTCCATAATGAGGGGTAAAAATAATAAGGATATATAACATCCCCCCTCCAAGACG
>NW_013531565.1:0-554 GCF_000836235.2 Papilio xuthus | reverse complement strand
TTAAAGCAGCCATCCTTAAGAAAAGTGCATGCGCGGGTGACCAGGTCCGAACTGGCCGGCTTCGTCAAAATAGATCGGGCCTGTTTGACATCTGGGCTCAGGTCCCTGTGGCGGCAGCAAAGAAGCTGACGACGGGCCGCTTCTTGGTGGGCTGGGTGGCTGCCAGAGTCACCATTGGCAGACCCAGGGAGTTGCGCTGCTACCGCTGCCTGCAGCAGGGGCATGTGGCGAGCCGCTGCGACGCGGAGGACCGCAGCCGGCTCTGTTACAAATGCGGACAGGAGGGCCACAAGGCCGCGTCTTGCCCATCGCAACCGAGTTGCATCTTATGTACGACAGCGGGCAAGGATGCCAAACACCGACTGGGAAGTCTCAAATGCTCGGCACCCAGAAAGACGGTCCCAAGGAGAGTGATTGCGGACGTAGCACGCAGCGCGCCCCCACCGAGCGGGGAAGAAATGGAGATAGCGGAAGTCGTCCAAAATTAGCATGGCCCTACGACTTCTCCAAACAAACCTCAACCACTGCGCCAGAGCCCAGGATCTGTTTATCCA
>NW_013531562.1:0-553 GCF_000836235.2 Papilio xuthus | reverse complement strand
AGAAATCTCCCCCATTCCGTGCTGGTAATGGGGGATTTCAATGCCAAGAGCTCTGCGTGGGGTGGGTCAACCACGAATGCTCGGGGTGCAGTGTTAGAGGAGTGGGCCGTGACCATGGGACTTTGCCTGCTAAACAGGGGGTCAAGACCCACGTGCGTTCGGCCACAGGGCAGTTCAATCGTGGACGTATCGTTCGCCTGCCCTGCGACTGCGAGACGGGTGTACGGTTGGGAGGTGGTGGAAGGTGTGGAGACACTATCCGACCACCGTTACATCCGTCTCACATTATCGGAGACAACATCGGTCCCAGTCCATCGGGGACCGGAGTCGCTTCACCGGGACACCCCGCGGTGGGTAGTGAAGCGGCTCAACACGGATCTACTATCGGAAGCTGCCCAGGTCGAAACTTGGTCGCCTGCGGACAGCTCACTGGACATAGACGAGAGGGCTGCCGCGCTGCGTGCATCGATGACTCGCGTTTGCGATGTGTCGATGCCGCGGCAAGGCCCCCCACCACGAAAGAGACAAGTGTACTGGTGGTCTGCAGACATAG
>NW_013531557.1:0-673 GCF_000836235.2 Papilio xuthus | reverse complement strand
TTAGGTATAGAGTCGTACCAATATAATTTAAAAACATTTCCAAAAATTTAAGAGAACAGGGTTTAAATTTTCCTTATAACGGCACGAATTTACTGGGCAACCCAATATTTTTCTTCTCCTGTCATAACGCTTAAATATATTATAAAAGTTTGTCACGCCGAATATGACAGATACGTAATAACTAATATCAAATTTTGCCTTGTCACAATATATACTAGTTTGGCGCAGTGTTCTAGTATGTTTGCCGTAATATGTTTAATAACTTTACCGGTTCGAATCTCAGGCTTCTTTTTTTATCATTTTATCAATCACGGGGTTATTTTTTCATAACTAGTAAAAATTTGGTAATGTAAAATTTTGCTCGACAATTTTTTTTTATAATTTTCGCTGTCGGGTAGAAAGAAATTTAAATAAAGTTAACAACAACTAGGTTAGACCATCGCGGGTGAAGTGAGTGGTCGGAGCGTGGATTGTTTTTGCGGGTTTTAAGAATGGTACGCGCGGAAACTATACGTACAAGTGTTATCTACATATGTGTGCGCGCCCACGCACACTGGAATGTTTATTGCAATCGACCAAAAATTTGATGTAGTTGGATATTGACATTGTTTTTTTTTCTTTGTTTCTTAAATATAATCAGTATCAGTAAAAGGTAAAAGTAAAAGTGTTATTT
>NW_013531555.1:0-626 GCF_000836235.2 Papilio xuthus | reverse complement strand
ACTTACTGGGCAACCCAATATTTTTCTTCTCCTGTCATAACGCTTAAATATAAAAGTTTGTCACGGCGAATATGACAGATACGTATTAGCTAATATCAAAGTTTGCCTTGTCACAATATATATATATAATACTAGTTTGGCGCAGTATTCTAGTATGTTTGCCGTAATATGTTAGTTTACCGGTTCGAATCTCAGGCTACTTTTTTTTTTTCATTTTATCAATCACGGGGTTTTTTTTTCATAACCAGTAAAAATTTGGTAATGTAAAATTTTGCTCGACAATTTTTTTTTATAATTTTCGCTGTTGGGTAGAAAGAAATTTAAATAAAGTTAACAACAATTATATCAGACCATCGCGGGTGAAGTGAGTGGGCGGAGCGTGGATTGTTTTTGCGGGTTTTAAGAATGGTACGCGCGGAAACTATACGTACAAGTGTTATCTACATATGTGTGCGCGCCCACGCACACTGGAATGTTTATTGCAATCGACCAAAAAATTGATGTAGTTTGGATATTGACATTCAGTTTTTTTTCTTTGTTTCTTAAATATGATCAGTATTAGTAAAAGGTAAAAGTAAAAGTGTTATTTTTACCGGTACAAGTTTAACAAACATGAGTAATAAACA
>NW_013531553.1:588-2344 GCF_000836235.2 Papilio xuthus | reverse complement strand
GGTAACTTAAATAAATTAACTTGGATAGCATTTTAAAGCGCCAGCGACCGCGCCAACTGGACATTCTGTTGTCCGTGTTGCACACAACATTGATTATATTTATCTAATTACGTTAAATTAAATTAAATTATAATATATAAAGAAATAACGAGCAATTGAGAAGTTTTCTAATTATTATTCCTTATTATTAAACAAAATAATAATCTAAACTTTATTTAAAATAAACCGTAGTGAGTACTGCACAAAATATCGTCACGTTTTGGCTGCATTTTATGATTCACAAAAGATTTTACAATTTTTACTATTTTAAATTTAAACAAAATGAATAATAAACATAGGAAAATTTTTTTTTTTTTTTTTTTTTTTTTTTTTAATAATTTCAAATTGTATACGTACGCCTCCTGTATGTGTGTGTGTGTGTCTTGTTCCGATGTAATTTACCATATATTATACTCCGGGGAAGAAAACGAATCGAATGACATCTCACTAATCAAATTTGGTCCTGCCGCTTAAACTCTAGGCCGTCACATAGGAATTGACGTATGTAAATTTAAACCCACATACAAAAAAAAACATACATTTTGGTAAAAGTACTAGTTGCTCATTGGTGATTGGTATGGAATTTGATAATCATAATTCATAAGTAATGTATTATATTTTTTTTTTATACAAAAAATAAAAAACAGGAAGGAAGGCGGAAAATGATTTAGGTAATTAAGTAACATCAGCGTGCGCGATGCAGGCAGGCAGGCAGGCGGGCAGGCAGGCGGGCGGGCGGGCGCTCGCTCGGGCGCAGTGTGACAGCGGTCCGGTGGTCATTGCCACATTCACTTGCTTCCGGCTATTCCTTGCAATGACTATACCATGTAATGACATGGAATAGTTAATGCGAAACGAGTCCTACAACAATGATTGTAGGACTCGTTTCGAATAAATTTATTAACTTTATCTGCACATATGTAATTCAAGATATGTTTGATTTTATTTTAGTAACTGTAATATTTACGGTCGCGGCTTTATCCTTACTTTGAGTGCGTAAATTGGTCAGGAAACAAGCAAGTGGCGACTTATTCGTTGTGTATTTTAGTTTATAATTATGTCATACGAAAACTAAATTATTTATTTAAAGTATAGGTATTCTTAGTGTCAAAAAAATAATTAAAAATTTGGGATGGGAGAGTAGTTTTTGTACATTCCATAAATGGTAAACTATCGTCGGTGTATCCGGCGACCAGCCTGTACCTGACACAGAGGAAGGGATCGTTGAAATGACGCGTTGATGTCTTTTCCTTTTATTCTATTTCATCAATATGTTTTGTGTTTAATCTCATACTGACAATAATCCGCACTTTAAGTTAACTGAAAATCTAAATCTTCAATACAATAAATTATTGACACGTAGATAATACGTATTAACTTTTCTGTGAAATTGTTATTTGCAAAGTTTAAGAGAGATTTACGTTTGAACTTGTTACATTTTATATATCTACGAGCGCGGCCGTCTTAGACATCATTAGAATACATGTGATTAAATATTATACACGAAGCGGGACCAAGTTATTTGTGTATTTGTGTAAGTTATTATTTACAACATAACATTATATGTTTATATATCAATCAGGTTTGTACGTTACTTACTGATTTTGGCGGATGAGATGTCATTCCATTCATATTCTTTCCCTTTATTTATTCTTTATAATTTAATTCATCGTTACAAAATTCACTGTACACTATGAGATTTTGACAGCAAAACAAA
>NW_013531553.1:0-351 GCF_000836235.2 Papilio xuthus | reverse complement strand
GCCCGCACCGCACGCCCCCTCGCCCGGCACCGACAGCATGCCAGTCAACAACAACAGCAACCACTGATATAACACAACAACACTCGCCAACGACGACGAGAACAACAAAACAAAACGAAAAACTGTTTGTATTGCAAGAAGTTCTTCGTTAAGTTCTAAGCGAAACTAAGTGACTGATGCAGCCGACACATGTCAAAGTCACGGCTAAATTCGCGAGTTTGTTGTCACGTCGCTCACATCCGGAGGTCCCACGTCTTGTCCCGACTGAAACCTCTGCACGACTGCCATAAATCACTCCGCCCCGACTGCCTCGCGGAGACCGTCCCGCTCTCACCCCCGGGCGGCCGCTAT
>NW_013531552.1:6244-10572 GCF_000836235.2 Papilio xuthus | reverse complement strand
GACAATAGTTTCCGCTGCATTTGTCTGTGTAGTTTTACTAAGATAGCGCAAAAGCAATTCAAATTGTTAATTTAAAAATAAACAACACTGAGAATTCGAATAACCCTGATCTTCTATATTATAAAAATCTCTGTATAAACCATATCGTCATCCCTATCATTATCTTTGACAAAACAAAGATAACAATATGTTTTAAAAGGGGATTTCGGTCTCGGAAACAAATGGTAACTGACAAAGTCGAGTATTGAACGTGTAACCACTGACCTATGACGCCCTCCAACACACTCCCATGCAAACCGACAGCCATGATTGTGTGGTAATTGAAAACCTCAATATCAGTCAAGCGTGAGCTAAACCTCGCGTATAATTAAAAATAAAACAAAAAAGAATATTTTCCATTTTCACATATACCAAATGCAGTTCTATAGGATTTTGTAAAGCTTTTTTTTCAATTTCGAACAACGGTATTATTATGCTAGATCACGTAAACGGAACGTTAGAGTTTTATACAAATATAATAAACTAGATGCCACCAATGGATGCTGCGCGTGCCAAATACGCGAAACTGAATACCCAGTGCAGATAAACTTTCATATACTTTTTATATCTGTACGGACATACGGATGTTGACACTAAAAGTGTATATTCATAGTTTTTTTCACATCCAATGCGTAGACACGCATTTATTTCTGTGGTGAAAATAAACGTTTATGTATATTTTACAATAATTCCTTAAAAAAAAAACATAAATTATAATGTTATCATCGCAAAACTTAAGATTTTGGTCGTAAATCTTAATTCAAGATTCACGAATAAAAAGCTAATAGGCTCATAAAAAATCAGATATAAGTTTTGTACAGATGTATGCTCTGAAATCTATTAATTTCATAATCTGTGCGGTTTAATATTAGCACTAGTATTAATCATAATAAAGTCGTTTTTTATTTTAGTATTTATTAAACAGAATTTTTTACATATCCGAGAAAAGTGCAAAGAACTTCATGTCAGCCAAATTCCAAAGCGGACCTCGGCTCGTTGTTGGCATTATCCCAAAGGTCAGACAGCTCATACTCTGTAATTTGGCTTACTGTTATCACAAACGTTACACGAGAACATTTTTAACAGTAAAGGTTAAGGCACCTTGTGGGTTAGTCATTTGTTATTCTCCTTGTGCTATTTCGAAATGACCGCTCCATTTCCGGAAGGTTTGTGGTTCTGGATACCAGGTATAACTATTCGAGTTTATTGCTATCTATAAATAGGGTTCACTCATGACTTTTTCTGAAAGGAAAGGCAATGGCAACGGATCTGCACTTGACAAAACCAAATAATCGAAGTTAGCGGCCAACCTTCAAGACTGAAGAGGCACAAGAAGAAGAAGAAGAACGGATCTGTAACTTTTTCTTATATCAGAAAGTGATAATGAACAAGCGGACAATTACAATCTAAAATAGCGAAGTCACCACGACCCGTAGACATTTGAAACTCAATCTTTGTTAGAAACAATAGTAAGAGAAGACTTCTTCATTTCGAGAAAATTTGGTGTCTTACAAATAAGATTATAATAAAATATACGCTACTTAAAGAAATTTTATTCAAATAGTTAGCTAGAATTTAAGAAACAAAGGTCACTGACATTTTGACTATTACTACGTATGAAATATTAAATATTTGATATGCAATAACACCATCATCATCTTCAGCTCTCTATACGTCCCTACTGAGGGACTCGGAGCCACCTTTAGTTACGGGTGACTAGGCCATGATAAACCACACTGGCCCAGTGCGGGTTAGTTGACTTCACACATACCTTTTGAATTACTTCTCAGATATGTGCAGGTTGCATCACGATGTTTTCCTTCACCGTAAGAACGTCGGATAAATGTACATATGTCAATCAGAAATCGAAAACACATTGGTACATGGCGGGATTCGAACTCAGGACCTGCAGATTGCAAGTCAAGTGCTTGTCACCTGAGCCACCGATGATGTGGTGATATGCAATAAAATATACGGTAGAATTATATTAAATTGCAAAAACTATAAATGGAGCAAGTTGAAAATTGCAAAAGGAAGTACAACGGGGTCAAGTGGATAATAAAGGAATAGCGGGATTGAAGATGCAGGAAATAGTTTCTTAGAAGCGGCTCTTTCAACAGAGCTTTAGCTTTGGTTTCCGACGTTCTCGCAATATACTTCAGATATTTGCAAAGTTTTTCTTTCATAATAAGATAAACTGTGAACTATAGATATTGTATTATTCATTTTCTATTGCTTCATACTGAAACATAATGATCTTGCTAACTGTAGGGCTTCAAAACTCCCTTATAAAAACATAGTCATCCCTCTCACTCTTATTAAAAACAGAGAAAACGTGTTTCAATATAAATTTTAATAATAATGAAATAGATAATATCAAACAATAAATGTTACTATGTTAATCGAAGCATCGTCTAATATCTGTACACAATAAAGGAATACCGAATTTATTGTCAGATTTATTCTCTTGAAATTATTCCCTCAACAATATTTTCCGTTTTCAATAACGTGGGAAGTACTGATTCTACGCACGAATAAATAAAGCAATATTGAGAACGTGTCCTTGATCATCGTTCAAAATTGTTTCATTCCTTGGGGCAGCCTCTTGTCGGCTGTTGACGTCTACTGTAACGGAATACTAATATTTTATAGCTTTAATATCACAAAGACCAGTCAAATACGGAGATATTTCATTTTAAATCAAAACTATTTAAACAACAACGTTACAAAAGAGGTCTGGTATTTCGGAATATTTTTCGTTTTATACTTCGAACTTTGTCATAGCCAAACATAAGTTCCTACAGAAATACCGATATAAAGATATTATTGCTAACTCAGTTTTTTAAGCAGAATGAATGGGATGAGATTATGTTTCGCAATTTTTTGGACGATCGTGGATCGTTTTGATGTTAATTAATTTTTGGTTCAAAGATGTTACACTCATAATCTTTAACAACAATTATTCTTTATTTAAATACCTCGCGTTAGTTTATCATATCAGAGCTATATGAATGAAAATGTTGAGAAAGAGGATTGAATTTTTAAATTAAAAATTCTCTTGCTGGAGTGTATTTTCACACATGCTTTCCCCCGCGGCGCCGACGCTCGTCACGAGAGCCACTCGACAACAATACGTGTACACCCCGCACGTTTTCATTCAGCTTATCCAACTTATTAAATTTACATAACTTATTTCCACGTAAGTTTCCAAATAAGCTTTTATTTTTATGGAAAATTATTATTATGATTAGTTAAAGAGACCGTCTATTGTAAGCTTTTTAAAATTATAGGTTTCTAAGATCCTAATATGACGGAAATCTTATAAAAAAAACTAATGACGTATTGATGACCTTCTTCTTTTTGAAGTGGGCTAAAAAGACATTTATGACATTTTAAAAAGGTTTGAAAAAGACTGTATTTTAAAGAATTTATTTCCAAACTGTTAGGAAAGTGTCAGACACACTTTCCTAACAGTTTGGAAAAAAACACTAACTCTACGTAATAAAATAACAATACTTAGCTCTAATTATAAAACATCTGATAATAACAGGCCTCGAGAAAAAGGTAGAAGTAAAGTCGAGACATTTCTGTGAAGTCTTTGCGACGTTGAGGATAATTTAAAAGTAACCTTTGATGAATTATATTTGCTTTTTTAGGTTTTTTAATTTCCACTCTACCTCGTTTAGCTTGTTTCATTCGTGCCTTTCGCTTTGAATAAAGTATCTTTTATAAAAACACTTTTTTCATCATTGTCATTTATATTATAATATAAAAAGGCAATTTGTAAAAAAAAAAAAACTATATTTCAGATTTTTTCGTTATTCCACACTTTTGGGTTACATTATTTGATTATGTTTTTATATTACAAGGAAATATCGGGTTTAGCTAGTATTGCATAAAAATATTCACAACATTTCTTTATTATTAGTTAAATCGAATTCCCCATGAAACACGCAGCAAAACATAAACATAATATAATTCAATCGACGTAGTCTGAAGCCGGATACGATTGTGTTTTATTTATAAATCCAGCGGAGGTTTTCAAACAAACCAGATCTATAATATTTTATACATTTAGCAGCTTGTTTGCGTCGAATCTAAAAGAGAATAATGGTTCTCATATAGATTTTATTGAGAAGGTAATTTATTTGTCCGTATCATAAGAACACAAAACATAAAGCAATCGAAAACAAAAATTAATCTTAATTAATACGCTTTCCCAAAAAATAAATTCCAGCTTGATACCCTCACGCGTTTTTGAGATTTTTTTTTTTTTTTTTTTTTTTTTT
>NW_013531552.1:4798-5874 GCF_000836235.2 Papilio xuthus | reverse complement strand
TTAGCGCTGGGAGAAGAAGTGGCGGAAGAAACTCCAGCTACGCTTCTATCGTTGACAGGTGAAAATCTGCCTGCTATGAGGCCATATCGCGAGAATGATTGCCGTAGCCGGCAGCGACTGGGATGTGTAGTGTGACTGCGAAGTTGTTTAACCCTAGCCTGAGCGATGGTAGTTGCGTCATCTTGAAAGTCGAGGACGTGCCTAGGTCTACGATAATCATGGCGAAATTTACCGAGCGCGATTGGATTGTAGGTGACGGCACCTACAACTAGCGGATTAGGATGTGCGGCGGCGGAGTCAAAATAACGACGCGACGCCAACTTCAGGTGCTGGGCTATGGTGGACAAGTCCAGGTCTATGTGCAGATCACTGTTGCGCATGTACCACGGGGCTCCCGTGGCTCTACGTAAAAATCTGTTCTGAATCACCTGAAGTCGATGTATTTGTTTCGGAGCTATGTGCGCGAATACCGGACTAGCATACGTCATGACGGGACGTACTACTGATTTATAGAGTGTCACCTTGTTCCGAAGGGACATTTTGCTCTTTTTATTGAGTAGTGCGGAAAGACGACCTAGTATAAAAGCCGCGCGGTTTCTAACCCGGGTTACGTGTGCGGAGAAGTTGAGTTTAGAGTCCAGGATGACACCTAAGTATTTAACTTTGTCTTCCCATGGTATTGGGCTGTCCATGAGTGTGACGGATGGAAGACGAGTCACTTTTCGGCGGGAAAAGTAGAGCGCCGCGCTTTTGGTAGGGTTTATTTCGATCCTCCATTTCCGAAACCAGGCACCAAGGGTGTTGGCTGCAGTCTGAAGGCGTCGACAAATAGCTTCGGGCTTACGACCAGACGTGTAAATACAGGTGTCATCGGCAAATAATGCTAGTTCTACACCATGTACGCGCGGTATATCGTTGGTGTAGAGCGTAAATAGGACCGGCCCTAATACCGACCCTTGAGGCACCCCGGCTCGAACGGGGTGCGATTGAGAACATATTCCCTCGACGCGGTAGCGGAACGTGCGATCACTTAGGAAATCTCGTATTATGCATACGAGACGGTCGGGTACTCCGTA
>NW_013531552.1:292-2176 GCF_000836235.2 Papilio xuthus | reverse complement strand
AAACACTAGAATAATTCATGCTTTTATCGTTGTATTTTATACTTAAAAGTGTCTTCGGTAAAATTTATTTTATTAAAAAAGTAAATAGCGTTAATTTCCTAATTTCGTTTATCTCATAATAAAAAAAATATTGTTTTTTTTAACGTTATGTGTGTTTGTTTGCAGATTCGACTTGATCTTCCTAGTACTGGACCCGCAGGACGAGGTGTTTGACCGCCGGCTGGCTGCGCATCTCGTCTCTCTTTACTATAAGGATCCCGCCGACGCACAGGAAGACGAGGAAAACATTGTTAGTTACAATATATATAAGTTTATATACTTATTGTACAGTCAGCTGTATAAATATGTATACATTTGCAAAGAAACTTATATACATCTTCTGTTTCAAATATACGTAACCATGACATACTAATAGCATGTATTCATTGTCGGACTTTAAAAACTAGAACTTTAAAAATGTATACATAAAAATGTGGCTAACTTTTACGTACAGATAATTTTCCTTAGTTTTCTGAGGCCAAAATCCCCGTTTAAAACATATTTTTATCTCTGTTTTGTCAAAGATGATATATGATTTATACAGAGATTATAATCTGAGAAACCCACAGTTTGTGTATATGTTGCAGAGCACGGGCGTGATGCGCGACTTCATAGCGTACGCCAAGGAGTACGTACAGCCCGTACTCAGTGAGCCAGCGCAGCAGCGACTTATTGACGCATACGTCGATATGAGGTACGATAGTTAATTAAAAAAAAACAGATAATTGGCCTAATAGTATTTAAAAGTATTTTTAAATAATTTTGGCAAAGATAGAATAGATCTAAAACTAGACCTCTGACATTTATCATTCATTCCGAATACTAATTAAATCTTCTGTGATGTGGTTTATTGGTATGACCTAAACAATACAACAGTTGTCGCGATTTTTGCCACCTAAGTTCGCCGAAATGGCGAAACTATATCCACAGACAAACCCAATCGCAGTGGCTAACTTAAATTTGTTGTAACAGACGTGTGGGCAGCGGCCGCGGTCAGATCTCCGCCTACCCGCGACAGCTGGAGTCCCTCATCCGGCTCGCGGAGGCGCACGCGCGCGTCAGACTCTCGCCTATTGTTGAAATTATTGACGTAGATGAAGCCGCTAGGTAAGTTTTTAAATAACAATTTGTAGGTGACCTCCTACATATTTCCTAAAACACTTCACAGTCACACATACACGCACATACATCACACGCATACACGCACACATAAACACGGGTGCATGACGAGTGGTCGACGTCACGTCGATTTGTTGACCTCTGATTGGCAAATTCGAATTGCAACGCACAGCTGAGCGGGGGTCACTGACCGGTTTTGCATACGCGCGAAACGACAGTGGAGTTCCGCAGCGCCCGCGACATACCACGCTTTCGATTACGCAACTTGTTACTTTGTTATCCGAATTTGTGCATTTCTCTTTCTCCTACTTGTATTCTTCTTCTCAGTGTTGTACTCTCCTTCTGATTATTTGTTGTGGACTGTGAGTGATAATAAACTGTGTTGTGAATATAACTGTGCCTCATTTCACCTGTCGCCGCACTCAACCTTCACATCATCATCACTCGCACCTTCCCACACCGGAGGTGACACCACGTCACCCCATTACCTTCCCCTTCATTGGTGACCCCAAAGAACACTAAGATGAGCAACACCGAAGACGAATTCCAGGAGGCACGGATTTCGCAAAATGAACCTTCAGCCCATGTATGCAAGGTCGGAATTCGCATACCACCGTTTTGGCCAGAGGAACCCGAGATATGGTTCGCACAAGTGGAAGGTCAGTTCAGCATTGCTGGCATCACCAGTGATTCGACCAAATTTAATTATGCCATTGGTCAGCTCGG
>NW_013531552.1:0-251 GCF_000836235.2 Papilio xuthus | reverse complement strand
ACCCCGAAGAACACTAAGATGAGCAACACCGAAGACGAATTCCAGGAGGCACGGATTTTGCGAAATGAACCTTCTGCCCATGTATGTAAGGTCGGAATTCGCATACCACCGTTTTGGCCAGAGGAACCAGAGATATGGTTTGCCCAAATTGAAGGTCAGTTTAGCATTGCTGGCATCACTAATGATTCGACCAAATTTAATTATGCCATTGGTCAGCTCGGAAACCTGTACTCCAAGGAGGTCAAGGATTT
>NW_013531548.1:0-754 GCF_000836235.2 Papilio xuthus | reverse complement strand
TGCGGTCGACCTCACCCGGGCACTTGGCACCCATGTGCCCCGTCTCGAGGCAGCGGAAACACCGTGTCGGCCGCGAGGCGAGCAGCACCACCCTGGCCGAGGTCCAGCCGACCCTCACGCGGCCGGCGTCGGTCACCTTTTTGGCGGCCGCCACCGGCACGCTCAGCCAGAGTGAGCCATCTCCCCTCGGGCCGACGGTGAGCCTGCCCGATCTTATAGCGTCGGCCGCGCAGCCCCCCTCTCTGGCCACAGACTCTACGACCTCGGCTGCGGTGACAGAGTCGTCGAGGCCGGTGATACGCACTTCGGCGCATTTCACCGGCCGGGCGACCCTGACCACCTCCGGGCCGAGCACCTCTCTGAGCCTAGCGGCCAGAGAGTCGGCCTTTTCCGGGGCTGCCTCGCCCCCCACCTCCAGCATACGGGCGCCGGTGGCCGCCCTGCGGAACTTGACATCGGCGATGCCAAGTTCCGCGAGGTTAATACGGCTTTTCGCCTCCGCTAAGACCGCGGCGTACGTAGCGCCACTCTCCTCTGCTCCCGGAGCGAGAGTGAGGGTGACCGCCGCGGTCTTAGGGGCTCGTAGCTTGGCCTTCTTTTCGGGGAGGCGAGTCTTTTCCGCCCCCATTGCCGCCTTCTTGACCGCTTTCCTGGCCCCGCGTGCCACTACCGTGGTCCACGGGGCTTCAGCAGGCGTAGGGGCAGGCCTGTCCCTTGCCTGTGCGGCCTCTTTAGCAGCCAGGCTCGGCTGCTT
>NW_013531545.1:0-1704 GCF_000836235.2 Papilio xuthus | reverse complement strand
TTGATATGTTTACTGTTCAAAAACCCGGTAATAATTTATAGTTCTTTGGATACACTTAACTCTATAAATGGATAGGCGATTGCTTGGAGATTGTGATTTAAGTGTGCTTGTTAATGTTACTGATAGATAATTCTATCTACATTATTAGTTCGAATCAACGCCAAAATGGCGAAAAGCAAATTGGCACAAAATACTTCGTCTTATAACCAGTCCATTAATAGAGGTCAGTGATTAGATGCTGTGATACGGCCAGGGGTGATAATGTGGTCTTTTCGATCATTATTATGTTCAGCAATTTAAGTTCCTAATTTGGTGTATCGACAAAATGCTTAAGCTCAAAATATTAGGTGGATTAATTGTGAATGTCGGTTTATTAAAACGTTTTATAAATCAGTAAGCTACTGACAACACTATTAATTTCATTTTCATGTTACATTATTTATTTAAATTATTTTAAAAAACCTCGTTTAAACAAATTATCAAATAGTCACGCTAGACAACGATAAATCAGAACATTAGTTAATGTTTAAGCTTTTACAACGATGGCTGATAAACTTATAAAATTATAATTATTCAGGCCTCTGTGGAGTGATAAATAATGTCAATTAAGCAATATATTTAATGAGTGAATTAATTTCAGGCGACAGGAAACTGTAAACGATGTCTTCCGTCTTGAGAAAAAGTACATTGTTACACGTATCTTTTGCAGCTTTTAAATTCTCTGCATCAGTAATTAAGACTTTAATTGAATTTTGTTAATTAATTTCGGAAAGTTGAAAAAATACAAGAACATTTAACAACTAATTTCGATGTCTCTTGAGTTGAAAATATAATTAACATCTTTCTTAACATCACCTAATTACAACTAGACTTTGAACGAATTTGAAATAGACTCGCCATCTAGTAGCTGACTTAAAGAAGATTCTAAATTAATTAAGTATTGTAATATGATAATCAGTTTAATTTTGTAAGATCTCAAACTAATATCAAAGAAAAATGAACCATAAATACTCGAACTGGAGGGCTCAATATTTATTATTTAAAATATTCTGACGCAAATCAAATTAAAGAAAGTTGTCGATGGTTGTTCGTAAGCGAGTAGGCGCTGCGGAGGCTGTTGATCGCTAATTAATGATCTTATCCCGACGGATGCGGTCAATACCTCATTATTTATCGTAGGGCGACGCAATAAAGTATCTTATATTTATTATTTATTAATTTGTCGTTGCCGGCTCGGGTGCTTAGTTATGTTCATTGATTTATCTTATCTAGGTACTAGATAGATATTGATTTTCTTCTTACGGAGTTATTATAAATTATAAGACTAAGCTTGTAAAGAAAACTTAGTTAAATATCAATATTCATATAATATTTATATATATTTAGACAAACCATAACATCTTTTAAATGATGTCATTATATTATTACTAGCTGTCGCCCGCGACTTTGTACGGGCGCAATTAAAAAAAACTTAGTAGCCTATGTGTTCTTTCAGACTATGTTCTAAATCCCTACTAAGTTTCATCGCATTTATAATATTAGTAAGAAGTAAGATATTTATATCGATAACAATAAGTTCACGTAGATCCCCGTAAGAGGGCGCTGATATGAAACAATGTATGAAGACCAGAAGGGTACAGCGAAGTTAAAGGCGATAAGTGGCACCTGTCTACTTTCCCACCGAGGAACGGATGTAGCGCGTCG
>NW_013531544.1:0-2299 GCF_000836235.2 Papilio xuthus | reverse complement strand
GTAAAGCGAGTCATAGAATTGTACGATGAGGTAGATGTGGGCAAACTTTACCTGCAAGAACAACAAAAGTGTTTTGATGCCTTCAATACCAAAATATCCAAGTTACCCAAGAACGCTACACCTTCAGCGGAATTTTTTAAAAGTTTTAAAAATTTAGCTCTCTTTTATACACAAGACACTAAAAATTTGATGTACACTAAGTTTTAATAAACAAATTTCTTTTAGATGTTTTAATTGGAAATACAACTAAAGATGTGCATCACCTTGTTTCTCTTTTAACTAACCTTTGCGTATGTTTTACAATTTATTTCTACTAAGCATAGTTATTTAAATATCTAGTTTTGTATGATACTAATAAAATATAGATTTCTGTTGTTCATAAATAAAGAATTTTAAATTTAAATTGTACAGCATTTTAAATCCATTTTCCTGAACTGATTACGAGTGTGACGTGACTAGTATAAATATTATATATGTATATATATATGTTTTGTATGTGTATTCTACAATTCTCGATACTAGATTTGTATTACCCAAAGTGATAATGGTACAGTCAGACGTAATAACTTTTTATAAATGACATACATTTGTTTTTTAAATGCATAAAAAATATCAATTTTCATTAAATTAAAGTTATATTAAAATAATCTTATGTGACAAAACAGTTAATACGTTTTTTTGTACGCTAAATATTTTATTGTAAGGTTTATTTGTCCTCTGTTGCTAGAGAAAGTAGCGTGTTAGTTGCGGACGTTCCCCGGGGAGATGGGGACTCCGTTCAACAAATCCCATTACTCGTGTAAATTGCTCTTCGACCTCGTGAAGACGTGCGCCAAATGCCACACACTTTTATCGAAAGATAATTACACTCGGTGTCCATAAATCAATATCTATTCCGGAACGGGATAATAACACGTATACAACTAATACTGGAAAATTCCACTGCTTTTTGGATTCACGATGGTTTTAGCAAGAGACAATTTTAAAACCATATTTACCGCCATATAAACGTAAACCAGTTGGATAATAAGTCAACCAGTAAAATTAATTTCGCCTTTTAAATTAAATTTTTATAAGTAATCTTACTAATTATAAATGCGAATGTTTGGATGGATGTTTGTTAGAAGGTATCTCTAAAACGGTTCAATAGATGCCAATTAAATTTAGCACAGAATTTAAACATAGTCTGGAAGAACACATAAGTTACTAAGTCCTAATACCGCGCGGACGGAGTCAAGCGACAGCTAGTTTTATCATAAAATTTTGACATTAATACCAATAACGATCACCTTTCTATGTCAGAGTGTCGTTACATTGTAAGTGGTATTATACAATTTCTAACTACAAGTTTTACAGCTGGATTTTCCTTTATACTTAGGTCAAGGACCGAGCGAAATGTTTTAGATTTACCTATTGTATATTTCAGTCACGTTTCAAGAATAATAATACAGATATTATTTCGCGTGAGGCTTTTTTTTTAAAATATATAAAAAAAAGAAAATTAATTAATAATTAATGTACAATCTGTGTATCTTGTTTTTATCTAAACACGAAATATATTCTATATAGACATTGATTTAATTTAAACAAATCTTAAATTTTATCCCCCTGTATAACATTTTAAAATCTCTCAAATGTCTTCGTTTGCCGTCGTTATCCACTGTGGATTACGAGGATTTTTAATTTAAAAATTATAAAAGTCGTGAGATGAACTCATTAAATAAATAGGTCAAATATTTTGTGGCATTAGGGTTTTTTTTTATTCAAGTGCATAGAGAGAGGTTTTATCTTTTGATACCTCTGGTCTCTCACTAATTGAGTCACGTTCTATAGTAATGCTTCAACTCCTGACAGACAGGGATTATATTGAACGTCAATTTTTTTTTCTTTATTTACATAAAACTTAATTAAATGTAAGCCGTATTAAAAGTAAATAAACGTTCATGGTGAATTTTATTCAAATTTATTTATCATTGAAAAATAAATGCGAATGTTTGTATGGGTGAGTTGATGGATGGATGGATGTTTGTTTGAAGGTATCTATGGTAAGACTCAACGGATCTTGTTGAAATTTGACATAGATCTAGAACTTAGTCTGGAAGACCCATAGCCCACTTATTAAGTTTTTTTTTAATTCCACGCAGATGTAGTCTCGGGTGACATCTAGTTAAAAATAAATCTTTAGATTTGACGTCCAGGTTTTAAAGATATTTTAACGACCTAGTATCCGCAGTTTTACAACAAACTGTATCCAATGTTCGAATTTAATGTCTGTATCCTACGAGTTATGGCTGATCAT
>NW_013531538.1:0-1381 GCF_000836235.2 Papilio xuthus | reverse complement strand
TTAAACAGCCCTCTTCTTTGTTTATTTTGTAACAATAATTTTACGACGCATTTTATGATTCAAAAGAAAAGGAATTATAAAAAAAGAAAGATGACAAGCATAACACATGAGTATTAGACCTGTATACAAAAGAAATTAATTAAGATGTTAATTTTAGCTTCTTATTAGTTTGTTTATCTTTAAGTTGTAAAATATCCTGATCAAAATCTTTTAACAGAAAACCAATGGTTTTTTGATCTGACCTTATAAAAGATACAATTCTTTCATGATGTTTCATGATCACAAACACGTGCTAAAGAAAAACTTGCGATTTAAAATTTACTTAAATAATTCCTTTCAACTGTGATCGAAATACACTCGTCTTTAAAATTCAAGTTCTCGAGAAATTAATATTTTTTTTATCGAATCCACGATTTTGATGCTTAAAAAGTCTGAAGTAAACCTTATCGTGCGTAGATGAAAAAAGTGTAATTCAAAATATTTGTCAAAATGAACGAATAACTCAAAAAATCAATTTTAATTTAAAACATATTCTGTGCAGAAATTTATGAGATTGAATTTATTTTTGATTACCTTGTAGAAAACAAGTAAGTTTATTAGAAAGTTTTTATGATCTGCAATTCTTGCATTCATCCACAAATATCATCTTTTTTGAAAAAAATCATATTTGATTCTATTTTTGATTTTTAGATTTTTTTAGATTCAACAAATATTTTATAGTTATCTCAATGAATTGTGCTAATAACTTAAATAACGGTTAACGAAACATACTTTTAGAATTTCTAAAAATATAAGAGTGATATAAATTTATAGAAATTAACCCTATGAAAGTTGATAGTTTTTTGATTTATATTATTATCTTTTTAAAAACTATATACGGATCTAATACTAATCTGACAAGAAATGAATTACATTCATATGAATGCGATGATATTCAAAATATCGGTGATTCGTTTTACAAAGGTTCATGTATTGGTATTAGAACTTTAAATAATGATTATAAGCAGAATGAAAATATGGAATTAATTGATTTTTTAAATAATGCAAAATTTATTGAACCATCAAGTGACGAACTAAATGAATGTTCTCCTGTTTCTCTAGATTATGATGTTTTGAATGAGATTCTTAATGACAATTATAATTTGAGACAATGTTTAACGAATAATCCATCAAGCTGTATGAATATTAACTTTAAAAGCAATATTAAAACCTGCAATAATAAAATGAAGACTGGAAAAGTGAATAGCACTAGTGTCGGTATTTTTAATTTAAATTCTTCATTTCTGTTCGTTGATAAACCTTCTATGCTGCGAACAAATCAAGATTCATTCAATGAATATGTAAAACGTTATAGAACTTGTCTTTTAAATTTCACTTCTAA
>NW_013531537.1:0-588 GCF_000836235.2 Papilio xuthus | reverse complement strand
CGGAGCGTGGATTGTCTTTGCGGGTTTTAAGAATGGTACGCGCGGAAACTATACGTACAAGTGTTTTCTACATATATGTACGCACACTGGAATGTTTATTGCAATCGACCAAAAATTTGATGTAGTTTGGATATTGACATTCAGTTTTTTTTCTTTGTTTCTTAAATATAATCAGTATCAGTAAAAGGTAAAAGTAAAAGTGTTATTTTTACCGGTTCAAGTTTAACAAACATGAGTAATAAACAAATTACATGCCAATAACATCGCTTTATCTCCTTCATTTTTGTTTGAAATAGAAAAGTACTTTAACGGTCAAACTCATTAGTCCAAGGCAATATCAAAAAGTACCTAATAACTACGGCGATAGAGTTTAATTACAATGTGCTTCGATATTAAAATTAAAAAGTTAAAATATCAAAAAAAAAATAGTTGCTTGGGATTTGAACCGCCGAACTTACGTACCAACGGCGGCGAACGGTAAGGCCACGAGACCAAACTAGCATATATGATGACAAACTTAAATCTGATGTTGGTTTTATCTACCTAATATCTGTCATCCGCGTCGAACACTTTTAGTAAATTTTGAAA
>NW_013531535.1:0-640 GCF_000836235.2 Papilio xuthus | reverse complement strand
CGTTTTTCCTTATATCTAATTTAAAACGTTAAAAAACAATAGAATGTAAAAATAAATGGTTAAAAAGCAATATCTATATACAGGTTAAAACGGTTAAAAATTCCAATAAAATAAAATATCTATATACAGTTTAAAATACGTTAAAAACCAATATCTATATACATTTTAAAAACCAATTAAAAACAATAAAACCAATAAACAATAAATTTAAAATACTAATACTAGGGCAAAAGGGCATTTAAAAGCAATAAATACTTATAACTACGAATGTGATAATCTACAATTTAACTCTTATTCCTATTTATGGCTAGGAGGGCCGACGCTTTGCAAAACTCTAAAAATCTGTCTCTTGTCTTTTTATTCTCCATTAAACTACTAATTGTGTCAATATTAATCTTACTTTCTAATTCTATTTCAGCGCCGGCCCTCATCGCACCAGATACCGGGCACTCAGTGAGAAGATGCAGCACGGACTCCTCGGTACCCGGATCGCAAATGCACGAGGGGCTCCCCTTGCAGCGGAACCTGCACAAATACGAGGAGAACCCCCCGTGCCCAGTGAAAACTTGGGTAAATACCCGATCCGGGTCAATTTTCCTAATAACGTGGTACGCTCGTACGACATCCGGGAAGAAGACCT
>NW_013531531.1:0-573 GCF_000836235.2 Papilio xuthus | reverse complement strand
TCCCAGTACAGCAGGGACCGGAGTCGCTTCACTGTGACACCCCTCGGTGGGTGGTGAAGCGACTCGATAGGGAGTTACTTTCTGAAGCTGCCCAGGTCGAAACATGGACGCCTGCGGACAGCTCACTGGACATCGACGAGAGGGCTGCCGCGCTGCGTGCGTCGATGACTCGCGTTTGCGACGCATCAATGCCGCGGCAAGGCCCCCCACCACAGAAGAGACACGTGTACTGGTGGTCTGCAGACATAGCAGCTCTGCGCACTGCGTGCGTAGCTGCCAGACGCCAGTACCAAAGACAACGCCGGAAAAGACAAAGAGACGAAAGCACCGAGACGAGACTATATAACATCTATAAAGCCGCAAAACAAGAACTTAGTCGAGCGATCTGCGAAGCCAAAGATAGGGCGCGAGAGGAGATGATCGAGACCCTAAACCAAGATCCGTGGGGCCGCCCTTATCTGATGGTCCGAGGGAAGCTTAGGGCACGGGCAGCACCTCTAACGCAGATCCTCCAGCCCCAGCTGGTGCAGGGAGTGGTGGAGTCTCTCTTTCCCAACGGAGTAGCTCACACGC
>NW_013531529.1:10200-13990 GCF_000836235.2 Papilio xuthus | reverse complement strand
ATATGATTTAGAAATCAATTGTGCAAAGTTTAGTTTCATATTTTTCTGTCATATGCAGAGGTTTTATATTCCTGGTCAAGTTATATAATACATTAACTACATAATCTTACTCCTTACTTGTTACTAATATTATAAATGCGAATGTTCAGATCATCCATCTGAACAATCGATCGATTTATGTTTGGTTGAAGGTATCTCCAAAACGGCTGAACGGATCTCGATGAAATTTGGCATACATATAGAACATAGTCTGGAAGAACACATAGGCTACTGATCTTGTTTTTTTAATTTCCCGCGAACGGAGTCGCGGGCGACAGCTTGTGGAAAATATTCTCTTTGACAACACTTGGAGTTGTTGATATAGAAATGAAGATGGCGCTCGAACGTTTATGAGAAGCAATAACAAAGCAATCATCCATAATAGCAGTGGTTAGTATGGAGATTAACTTTAGAACACAACTCTGTGTAATATCGACCGTAATTTCACAGACGTTTTCATTAAATCCGGGATTGAACCAAATTTTTGAACGAATAGAATAAATTAAACAACTGTATCTTACTAATATTATAAAGAATGTGATATTAGTTTAAGTCCTATGTAATTGGTTTTTGTTCATAATAAAGAAATAAAGAATATCCATGACCTTGACTATGTTAGGGGAACGAGAGAGCGGCATAGCGCCGCCCAAATTTTTTTTATTATAAATGCGAATGTTTAGATGGATGGATGAATGCTTCTTTGAAGGTGATATATCTTAGATACCAGAACGGCTGAACAGATCTCGATGATGATGATGCATGTATTTAGAACATAGTCTGGAAGAACAGATAGGCTGCTAATAAAGTTTTCTTCATACAGAGTCTCGGGCGACAGCTAGTCTTATTTATAAAATTCTCGTGTCCCAATGTTAGTTACCATACTCCTTGGAAACTTGAACAATATTTATGACATTTTATATGCATATACATGTAATAGGTCTGAGGCTACCTATTTTTAAATCTCGTGCGGACGGAGTCGCGGGCGATAGGTTGTACGTAAAAATATTTTAAATAAATTTAGAAGAATTCGTTCAACGTTAAAAAAAACTGTTTCTTGAACAAATTCAGAATAATTTGATAGCTGACATCGCTATTCAATTTCTACGCAGTAATGAAATTTACATAAGAAATTCATAAGAGGATAAACGTTAGGAAATTGTCCTTTGAACCTTTAAGAAAATCGAAATACTTTTTTATTCCATTGTAGAGAAACGTAGAAGCATATTACATTTGACATAAAAACCTTTTTTTAAATTCAAATTAAAATTTGACTTAAAACTCGACTCATCGACAACATAATAAAGAAATACGTAATCTATACACTCATTCGAAGAATATGTACTTAGCATAGTTATGTAATTAACTAGTAATTGGTTAATTTATTTATGCTTAAATGATCGTAACTAAATGCCCATTAACTAATACCTATTATGATCACAATGTATACTAGTGGTCGCCTGCGACTCCGTCATATATTTATAAAAACATATTTGTTAGCGTATGTGTTCTTCCAGACTATACTCTATTTGTATGTCAAATTTTATTATTAAGATCCGTTCAGCCGTTCTGGAGATACCTTCAAACAAACATCCATCCATGTAAACATTCGCATTTATAATACATATTAGTAATTAGTATGATATTGTTAATGTTTTCTTATGTAATGGAACTTAAAAATGAATATCCGACAAAAAAAGATTATTATGTTACTTATTTACAATGGTTGGGAATATGTATACATTAAAAAATAAGGCGTTCCATAAACTTTATATTGTAGTCTTATCAAAGGTAACAATCTGTATTTGAACAATCTATCAACATGTGAATATAATGAATTACTAATATCTAAAAATTAATTACAATTAGACAAAGAGCAAGTTAAATGAAACCGTTTAAAAATCGTCTATCTTTATCCATATATAAAAAAATCAATTGCTGTTCGTTAGTTTCACTAAAAGTCGACAACGGCTGAACGGATTTATCTTATCTTGGTCTTGAAAAGTTCGTGGAGATCTAGGGAAGGTTTAATAAGTGAGAAAAAATCGAGTAATTGCCGGGAAAACCCTAAAAACAGCTGTTTTGTTTTTCCCATATAAACGGATCTCGCTGACGCTTGGTATTGATGTAGAACATAGTCTGGAAGAACACATGGGCTAATAATTATGTTTTTTTAATAACGTGCAACAGCTTATATCGTACAAATGAAGCCTGTGTACAATTAAACGCGCGTCCGCAAAATAATATCAGTACCACTCATCCTGATGAAGGGCCCCCGATGGGCTCGAAACTAGACGGTGCCGCCACCGGACGAATGTACGTGAGTGTTTAGCCGTTTTTATATCAGTTTAGTATAATGTCTTACGAAAGTTTGAATAACTATGTACTATTGAATAAAATACAAACATAGCTTATGGATTTCACATGGTAAATAATTCAGGTTCGCTCTAGCAAGGATGCACAAAGTTTCTGTGGAGTGTGGACGACGCAAACTAACTCACGTCATCGATTTTAAGACCCCTTTGTGCTTTAGTTTACAGTCGCTTTATAGACGAACGACAAATACAGGTGCTGAGTAAAATGAATGGCAAACGAAACAGTTTTTAAATTAGAACATCTACAAACTTCCAACATGGATGACAAAAGTATGATTGATATCTACGATCTACGTATTTTTTTAGCTCTGAGTACTTTATCGGTATTATTATTTGTAACACGTTGTGTTAACAGTGGGTTTCTGAGGCCATAATTCCCGTTTAAAATACATTGTGATCTCTTTTGTATCAAAGATAATGAAAGGAATAACGATATGTTTTACAGAGCTTTTGGTCTCAGAAACCAACGGTAAGTTGGGTAACATATAATTTTCAAAAAGGTAAAGAAACACATTTGATATTAAGAATGAAATAAAAGTACTACAGCCGAAATAAATAAGCGCCTCTCTCTTAAGTAGGCTATAGGAGCTGTAGGGAAAAATATCATTTAACGAACAAAATGTTACGAGATACAACGAAATGTTATCTCTTCCGTTTTCTTAATAGCAGTTGTTGACGTGATATTTGTACGACGGGAAACATTTTTAGAAGCTTTTACGTGTAATGTAACACGAAAAGCAAACCAAATGAAAGTAAAAAGTCACCCACTTATGAAAATCGTAACCCAACTGATTTTGATTGGATAAAAATAACTCACTACGTCTTCGTCCTCTTCGTCTTCTTCGTCCTCCAAGATTAAAAAAAAACAGTATTTATTTTGTTGTTTAGTTATTATGTAAGTAAAAGTCGAAGAAAGCGTTATTTTTCCAATTATAAGAGGATTGTCTATCTTTGTTCCTTTTAGGCAGATTTCTTTAACTATTTACTAGGTAACAAAATCTATCAAATAAGATGTTTTATTTGTTTTATAATGCTTAAATTATTTATAGGTAGGTTTGTGCGCTAACTGAAGCTTTCGTAAAATCTGATAGGCCGTATTACGTTTCGCCATTTCCTATAAAAGCCTTAGAGATCGCTTCCTGCTTCCCAAGCACACATTACGCCAATGTGTGCATCTCAATCCGTCTTCAGAAGACGTTGATTTATCTTTCATGTATTCCCTTTTTCCATTTCTAAAAATGTATTTAAATTTTAAAATTTTACGTCCGTCCGTAAGGGTTTAATGGTGTTTTCTACTACTAAAAGACTAACGAGCTGTGAAGTCAAAGTTCACACATTTGGAGAATCGAGCAAGAATATATTGATTTATCTCATTGTAT
>NW_013531529.1:0-4329 GCF_000836235.2 Papilio xuthus | reverse complement strand
CTTCAACAATGGATAACAGACATTTTTATCCAAGACATCTGAAGTTAATTTAAAAGTAAATCTGATATTAAAATGGGCTTCCTCCCTCATTCTTACTTAGATGTGTGATTCATATTGTCACGAAGTTTGGGTATACTTAATTTTAGGAATAACTTGTTTATGTAATTGCTGAGAATTATAATTATATAATTAAAGCTTCATTTATATTTATATAACATTAAAAATTTGTTATTTACTTTTCACACTGAAGTAAGAACAACGATATAACTATTATATTATAACAGGCGCTTACCGTATCATGCAAACTTATGTAAAAATGAGGCACAATTTTAACGAAAACACGTCAGTATGTGACTACATTTGATTGTAAACTAGTCGAGTCTTATCATTTGATAATAATAATGCACAATGCAAGAATATGACATCCGCCATTTTCAGGTAACAGCCACAATGGATTTGCAATCTTAAACAAATATATTGTCGATATAATATATTGAGCTCAGTACACAACGATAGACGAACAATTTTAACACTAAGACGCGTCTTGTCTTTAAATACAATAATAATAATAATAATAATATTTTTTTTATATGAAATGTATTATATTAGAAATGTGATAAATAAATGTATATCATAATAATAAAGCAAAATACAGATAAATACATGGTAGAAATAAAATGTTTTTTTTTTAACTGTCTGTAGGAACCCCTGTTCGGGTAAAGGCCTCCTCCAAAGATGCACAATTTTCTCTATCTTGAGCCACATGTGCACAGGTAGTGCCGGCTACTTTCTTTGTTTCATCTTCCCATCCTTGAAATACAATACAATAACACATTTGCAATCTTAATATTAAGTATTAATACATTTGACCCAGGATGAGTTACTTAAATATAACCATTTAAAATAAGTGATGGTTTCCTTATTCAAGACTTTAATTCATGTAGTAAAAGTGTAATTCATTAAACACAACAAATTAAACTGCTTTTGTTGTTAGACACTAGAGATCAGAATTTTTTTTTCCCAAAAAACTTTGAACAATGCCCCTCTGTATTATACAGGTATTTTTGTCATATGGGTGACCGCTTTACATACTTTGCTTTGGATTAAAATAACATACATACTTACAAAGTCATTTTTCTTCTTACATTATATTGAACATAACGACAAAACTTATTTACATTTTTATCATTAACGAAAAATAATTAATATAAATAGTAATTAAGAATTGTAAATAAATTTCAAATAACAAACAAGTCATTGCTTTACTTTACTGGTACACAAACAATTTTCCCCTCCCCCCACCCAAAAGTTATAAAGTTTATTCGGTTCCCTTAAATAATTAAGAGAAAACTTATGAGATACTAGCTGTCGCCCGCGACTTCCTTGGTCGGGAAAAAAAAATAATAGCCTTTGTTAACCCCGCACACAAAAGCTGTTACCAGCTTTTGTATCAAAATCGATGCAGCCGATTCAGAAATTACCCGGAACAAACTCGGATTTACGGACAGACAGACAAAAGATTTTTTTAATGAACATGAGACATTAAAAATTTATATTACATTTGTTAATTAGGTATAAAGTAAGTCGTTCCTTAATTACCCCGTTTTGGTTATTATTGTTACTAATTGGTTTATAGGGAGTGGGATATGGCCGTACGTATTTAAGCATGTTTCGGTTCCCATCTTCTTTAAACATAGAACTGAATTAATATAGTTAAAATGCAGTCGCGTAATTTAATGAGAATTTGCACGAGATATTTTGCTAGCCAGTAAGTTTGACAATCATTTTTTTTATTTTTAATAATTTAAGTTTATTTTTATATTAATTTATTGTAAAATTATTTATTAAATTAAACATTCAATTTAAATTGATTTCATATATCAGTATAATTCGAATTATATTTAAATCGAATTAAGAAAGTTTTTGATGTCTTTTTATAGAACATGCAGTGGAGAAATACGAAGTCCTTTTATGAAAAATGTTTTGAGTGGATACAATAGTTATTGTCCTAAAATAATTGACCAAAGCTTGGAAAAAGTTTCCTTTATTACTCGAGACCTAAGAGACAGGATAAAAAAGGTAATGCAATAAAATCACTTATTTATAAAAATATGGAGAACTGATCGCCAACCTTCGCTAGTCGGAGAGGCACCTCAAGAAGAAGAAGAATTTATAAAAACCTCCATATTGATTTTTAAGAATTTATATTCTAACTAACTAGTTTCATTTGTAGAATTAGTTAATAATTTGGATTTCACTTGAATTTTTGTGTTTGAAAAATTTATTGCTGTAAAATTTATCTATAATTATTTGCTAATTGTAGACTCCATACTAATTATTATGAAATTTTACTATCTAAAGAAGATAAAACGTACTGTTAACTATCTTTTTTTTCATAGAGTAAAGTGAGGTAATTTTTTTTTTCATTTTTTTTAAAATACCGTACCTCGAAACAAAAACAAAATGGAACCAACATGGGATCACTTTGTTCCGTCCGTCTGTCAAGTCCCTTGTTTTATTACTTTTACAATGTTTATTATTATGTTTCATTTTGTTGTTAAATAAAGAAATTTGTAATTGGTTCATTGTTACTATAATAGATATTTTTATTTTGTTTTACAGTTTTCTGAATATTACACAGTCGGTAGATATCCAGTACAGGGTGAGTTTATGGTGATGGCTTACGAAGCATTGAACAAAGACATGAAGATTGATGACGAATTGATGCATAAATTACAAGTGATGGTTTCTACGACCGAAATGGTATTTTTTTAATTAATTATTATCTGTTCTCTTTTGTTTTTTTTAATGATAATATAGAGGTGAAGTTTAAAAATAAACATTTATGTAAATTTCGAATGTTTTTAGGTACAAAGTTACTTTTTCATTTGGGACGATTTGGCTGATAACAGCAAGGAACGTTGCGGCAAGCCTTGCTGGCATTTGTTGGACGATACGGGTTTCATTGCGATCAATGATGCTTGTGTTATGAGAAGTTTTATCAATGAAATAATAAGACAACATTTCAGTGGTGAAATGTGTGCTAACATTTTAAGTATTTACGATAAGGTGAGTTCTATGAAGAATTATAACCTTACTTTTTACTGTTATATTCTTATACTAGCGGTTGCTTCGACTCCGTCCGCGCGGTATTAAAAATAACATGAGTAGCCTATGTGCTCTTCCAGACTATGTTCTATATCTATGCCAAATTTCATCGAGATCCGTTCAGCCGTTCTGGAGATGCCGTCAAACAAACATCCATCCATTCATCTAAACATTTGCATTTATAATATTAGTAAGATCATAGTGAAAGTTTCTTTATATTTGGTTCTGTACTCATAGATTTTTTACTAGTTAATTTTGAAATTTTAATATGGATTTTAAACAACTAATTATCAAATGAATTATTGTTATTAATTTTAACTTTTATTTTAAGGTTTACTTTGTGTCGTCTGTCGGTCAATATATGGAGGTAGAGGTATCCAAAACTAGAAATTATGATAATTATAACATTGAATTATTAGCGAAGATAAATGCATTGAAATCTGCGTTCTACTCTGTCAAATCGCCGCTTTTGTTAGCGCTGGCTCTTAGCAACAAGTTGAACAAAACGTCATACGACATAGTGGATGATATGGGTTTGGACATCGGTGTGTTAATTCAACATCATGTAAGTTACACAAATATAATTACAATCAATACAGGGGTCTGGGCTCCGAATATGACTTTGTCCCATTCTGTGTCGAGACCCTTGGTCCGTGGAAATATCAAAAAAGTTAATCGATATCACAGGGGACTGAAGAGCTGGCAGCAACCTCGGACAAAGAATTAGTATAGCTATTCAAAGGGGGAACGCTGCCAGTGCCTTCGGAACCTTGCCTAAAGGGATTTTAATAATATTTTTTAGTTAATTATTCGTTTATAATATTTTATTTAATATCATAGATTTAAATCAAGGATTAAATGTTATTTTATTTTTAAAATATCATTTGTAAAATATATGTAAATTTTTTGTCTGTCTGTCTGCCTGCAAAGCCCTGTTTGTATTGGGTAATTTGCGGAACGGCTGGACCGTATTTATAGGAAGATAGGTATCTATATAATTACAAGTTTTCTTTTTCTATATGATTCTTGAAGTGAGTTATGAACGTAATTTTAATTCCGTTACTCTTAATTATGCAAAGATATTTTTGAATTTCTCATCGTGAAAGTTAATTTGATTTTAGACAAGAAGAAATTTAATTCAATATATTTTATATTACAGAACGATTTGATAGATTTCTATAGCGAAAAGGGTACGATAAGCGTCAACAAAAGCTCTACGGA
>NW_013531524.1:0-554 GCF_000836235.2 Papilio xuthus | reverse complement strand
CCGATAACGTCAAGCCTGACAAAGAGCGGGCAAACTAAGGGCAAAGCCTCGGGAAAAACTTCGGGCAAAGTCTCGAAGAAAACACCAGGCAAACCCGCCAAGGAGAGGACAACGGAGTCGCACGCCCAACTACAACCAACGGTGGCGGCGGAGCCGGCAGAACAAGAGCAGCCCAAGGAACTACCCTGGAGTACAGTGGTTAGAAAAGGGCAGAAGCAGAAAAAGAAAGAGCGGCCACGAGTATTCACAAATACCGAGAGAGGAGGAGGAGTGCCAAGAGCGCCAACAGCCGGCCCACCCAAGACTGCAGCGGTGGTGGTCTCCATTACGCCTGAGGCGGTGGCAAAAGGCCTCACATATGATGCAGTAATAGCTGAGGCCAAAGCCAAGATAAAACTGCACGATGTGGGCATAACAACGGGGGTGCGCTTCCGGGTGTGTGCCACAGGTGCGCGAAGATTTGAGGTCCTGGGCACGGACAACGGCCCTCAAGCTGACGCCCTAGCAGAAAAGCTGTCGCAGGTGTTCAGCGAAGACTTGGTCCGCGTTTCCAG
>NW_013531520.1:0-546 GCF_000836235.2 Papilio xuthus | reverse complement strand
AAACTCATTAGTCCAAGGCAATATCAAAAAGTACCTAATAACTACGGCGATAGAGTTTAATTACAATGTGCTTCGATATTAAAATTAAAAAGTTAAAATATCAAAAAAAAAATAGTTGCTTGGGATTTGAACCGCCGAACTTACGTACCAACGGCGGCGAACGGTAAGGCCACGAGACCAAACTAGCATATATGATGACAAACTTAAATCTGATGTTGGTTTTATCTACCTAATATCTGTCATCCGCGTCGAACACTTTTAGTAAATTTTGAAAAATGGTTTGATGCAAAGTGTCAAATGAATGTAACAGAAGTAGTTTATTCCAAATTGTATCACAAGTATATAGAGATAGAGTTAAATTTTGTCAAATGTACCGATATTTTTGCGCACCTTGACTGCTTCGTTACTTATGACGCTGTGGCTGCTACGATATTTATGAACATCTTGCATGTACTCATATATTTGACGCTGTGTATGTACCGATGTACAGTCAGCGTCATATAGATCGTAACAGACAAGATATGCAAATATATAGGTACATCAAAA
>NW_013531519.1:0-2303 GCF_000836235.2 Papilio xuthus | reverse complement strand
ATTTTTTAAAGGACTTATAAAAATAAGGATAAACTGATTCTTTGATATCAATTGTTGATTGATTTCCAACAAAGAAGAAAGTTCAAAAGTTTATTAAGATAGACAAGAAGTAACAGCAGCTTGTAAAAAGGTTTTTGATGAAAAGAAATGCTAAATATTTATCCTCATTTTAAAAATATGATAGATTGGAAGAGTAATTTAGATTATTTATAGAGCATTAAAAAGCTTTTAATTTCGAAAGAAAAAGTATGATTTTATGACATAATTCATGTCCTATAAGGTCTAATTGATAAATTTACTCTGAGTGTTTTTTAAAATCATGCACATTAGATCCATTCCTTCTTTTGAAAACACTGATAGGCTGAGGTATGAATCAAGAAAAAATTGAAATTATAAGCATTATAAAGAATTTGATGTTTAAGAATGAAGTAAAAAAGTAATATAAACGTATATTTTTGAATTATTCATGGGTTTTAAGTTCTAATTATTGAATTTTATACTCTGCAATTTCTGAAAATATAAGCATTATAAAGCATTTGATGTATTAAAATTAAGTTAAAAATAAAGAAACAAACGTATATTAAAGCATTTTTAATCTTTTATGAGTTCTTTTTATTAAATTTTCTCTGCGTTTTATTTAAAATCATACTCATCAGTTTAAAAATCATGCACATCAGATCAGTTTGATTTTTGTGAAGTTAATTGAAAGAAATAAAAATCATGAAACATGACTGATTAAAGTAACCAATGAGAATAAAAGTTCACTAAATATCTTTAAAGTAGATAGAAGATTTAAAAACAAATTAATTGATGATGAAAAGTATTAAGCTTTTATAGAATAAGGTAAATAAAAAGGATAATTTAAAGTTTAAAATTATAATTCAGCATCTTATTAGAAATAAAAACATAAGCAGGACAGGATTTATTTAACTTTGAGGTGCGTCTTGTCATATTCGATCAATCTTGATTTGTTTGATCAAGTTTTTTTATAATCTGATATCCAGAAAGTAAACCCTCCTATAGATGATTATGTTATTTTTTATTATTTCGAGTTTAGAAGTAGTTGCTGCAACCAGTTTGACTTACTTAGACAGGATATTTGATGAGATAATGGTAAATTATCCTCTTGAAAAGTCAGATTGTTTTTTAAAAACTATGGTGAATGAGGAAAGTAAAGAACAAGAAGGTTTGTATGAACTAACAGAGGAAGATCTGAAAGAATGTGAGATTTTCTCAGAACCAGAAGAGATTTTTTTGAATCATGATTTCTCTTCTTCCATGTTTGAAGAGTATGTCGAATCATTTTATACGAAGATACACACGTTCATACAGAAATACATACCAAGTAAGTTTCATTTAACATACATTAAAAGAATAGATAGGATTAAACTTACTTGTAGAAAGAAGAAAAATGATAGAAATATCCTAGGAAAACTGATTGATAAAGATTATATTACCTTTTATAATTGTTTAATTGAAAAATACAAACCCCATCTTGAGCTTACAGAAAAAGTTTTTAACGCATTTTCTTCTGATTTAGACAGAGCAATTGATGGTTTCTTCAGTTACAAGTTTAAAGAATATGAATTTTCAGATTTGAACGATCTCACTGAAAGACCATTTTTACTATTACAAGAATATTTAGAGATCTATAAATATATTACTATAGTACCAGAAATACTGGCTTTAGGTTATGTCTTAGTCTTAAACCCATCTATAAAAACCATAATCATAGTTTGTCTATTAAGATTATTCATTACAAGTGACAAAGAAAGCATCATTGAAAACAGAATTTTTATTTTATTATTTGTATTTAAAGCTCTTTCCTGCACCTCGAAGAACCAACTTGACATTATCAGACTTGCAAATTTACAAGAACGTATTATTATAGTATTATTCAGATTTAAATTTTTTCATTTTAGAATTCAAATTTACACAGAGAGTATTACTTCAGAAAAGAATAGAATATAATAAGAATCAAAGTATATGCCTTAAAAACGATGATTATTTATATTTTAAACTTATATCAAGGATATTCATATTTCAGCATGTTATATTTCTTAAGTTTAATGATGCTGAATACAAACAATACGAGGAATTAAAGCTTTTCTACGATACTAGCTTGAACTTCCATGGATGTTATGAATGTCAATTTAATAATATCATTAATCTAGTTCGAAGTCATGTTGAAATCTATAAGCATCATTAAATTATTTAAAGCTTGTTTGGATACCCCTCATATTCTCATGTTGTTATTGTAACTCTCCTCTTATAGTAAGTAGTAGGTTGAGAAGAACTTTTTT